>NC_084664.1:158657886-158957886 GCF_028389875.1 Rhea pennata
CACTTTAAGCTGAAAACACTGAGAGGAAGATGAGGGAGGGACACTTTCAAAGATCAGCCTTCAACTGGAGACAAATTCTGTTTGGAATTTGTACAGTTTAATTTCAGAGGTCTAATCAAATGCTGCCTTATATAATAAGTACAGGTACTACTACCATAAATCCAAGTCAATGAACCAATAGTGATTTATGTTAATTATAATCAGACGCACAGTATTTACTCTAAGTGTAACACAAAGAACATTTAGGCTTGCAATCAACAAAACAAAGTATAGGAGAAAAGAGGAAATAAAACATTATCTTTTTAATTGGATGCTAATTCTGAACCTGTGAAAGCCCAGTTTAAAGCATATTGAGGTGAACAGAAGATGTACAAATGGATCTTGGAATAATACAGATCCTTTTCTGAATCAATCTCTTGGCAAAACATCAACTGGCCATTATAAGGATAAACCTTAGACCAGTCTTCATACACGTAAGGATAAAGTAATTTCACTTCCACTGAGGTATCGTCTTCCCCACCTTTAGTAGTACCGTACTGTAGATCAGTGCTTAACCTGTTCTGAAATACTTCTGAAGTCCCCAACTTTTCCCTCTTTGTTGATGGTCCCAGAGCTTTCAGTTCAGGGGTTAAGTTATTTGAGAGCCAGCTTGGTGCAGAGCAGCTGCGTGACCCTGTCTGTGTTTTCCTGATAAAATTGTTAAGTAAGCGGTGAGAATATCTGTGACCTAAAGCCATGCAAGCTCAGAAAAATAAAAACACAGAGAAGTGTTAGTTGAGATGCTATATGTAGCAGTTCCAGGGTTCAGGAGGGGAAAATATTGTCATTAGAAGGTATGAAACCCTAATTAAAAAAGCACAGATTCAGAAAATGGCGGCTCAGTGGTGTCAGGAATCGGCCCATTCCAAGGAGCAATGGAGACGAGTCTGATTGATGGCCGCATCGCCAGCAAAGACAGACTGTGGTGAGCATATTAATGCTTAGCCTGATAGGTCATTAGCTATAGCTGTCTGTAGTCTGTATTAACCAGCAAAGAATTGCTGTGTACTCTTAAGACATGTACATCCAGCTTGGAGAGTCTGTGTGCCTCAATCAAACAAGCCTGGAGAAGAGAGTTACAGTCCACCCAGAAAATGGGCCAAAAACAACCCAGACCTTGCAGTAGGCCATGAAGCCTTCTCCTTTCCCACTTGCAATCTCCCCTTCTTACACTCTGAACAAAAGTTAGGTTCACTGAAATCCTGGCAGTAAGGTGAAACAGAAGGAGGGATGACTGGAGAGATGGGTCAAGGCAGCAATAAATTCTGGATCACTAGTGCTATTTTTCCTCCTCCCATCAAACTCTCATGCAAATGCTTATGTATAGTTCAAAAAGGGCAGACATTCCCCTGGCTCAAAAGATTACCATCTCCAGACATATGAAGGAAAAGAAGGTGATCAAGAGTAGCCAGCATGGATTCACCAAAGGGAAATCCTGCTTAACCAACCTGATAGTCTTCTAGGATGGAATGACTGGCTGGGGAGATGAGGGGAGAGCAGTGGACATTGTGTACCTTGACTTCAGCAAGGCTTTTGACACTGCCTCCCATAACATCCTCCTACGTAAGCCCAGGAAATGTGGGTTAGACGAGTGGACAGTGAGGTGGACTGAGAACTGGCTGAGAGGCAGAGCTCAGAGGGTCGTCATCAGTGGCATGGAGTCTAGTTGGAGGCCTGTGGCTAGTGGCGTCCCCCAGGGCTCAGTACTGGGTCCCAGCCTGTTCAACTTCTTCATCAATGACCTGGATGAGGGGATGGAGTGCCTCCTCAGCAAGTTTGCTGATGATACCAAGCTGGGAGGAGTGGCTGACACACCTGAGGGCTGTGCTGCCATTCAGAGAGACTTGGACAGGCTGGAGAGTTGGGAAGAGAGGAACCTCCTGAGGATCAACAAGGGCAAGGGCAGAGTCCTGCACCTAGGGAGAAAGAACCCTAGGCACCAGGACAAGCTGGGGGCTGACCTTGTGGAGAGCAGCTCTGCAGAGAAGGACCTGGGAGTGCTGGTGGATGACAAGTTGAGCAATTGAGACAGCAATGTGCCCTTGTGGCCAAGAAAGTCAATGGTCTCCTGGGGTGCCTCGGGAACAGTGCTGCCAGCAGGTCGTGGGAGGTGATCCTGCCCCTCTATTCAGCCCTAGTGTGTCCAGTTCTGGGCTCCCCAGGACAAGAGAGACATGGAGCTACTGGAGAGAGTCCAGCATAGGGCTACAAAGATGATCAGAGGGCTGGAGCACCTGCCCCATGAGGAACTGCTGTGAGAGCTGGGCCTCTTCAGCCTGGGGAAGAGAAGACTGAGGGGGGGACCTTATCAATGTGTACAAGTACCTGAAGGGAGGGTGTCAAGGGGACGGGGACAAACTCTTTTCAGTTGTCCCGTGTGACAGGACAAGAGGCAACAGGCAGAAACTGAAGCACAGGAAGTTCCGCCTGACTGTGAGGGGGAATTTCTTCCCTGTGAGAGTGACAGAGCACTGGCACAGGTTGCCCAGAGATGTGGAGGAGTCTCCTTCTGTGGAGATCTTCAAGGCCTGCCTGGATGCAGCCCTGTCTAGCATGCTCTAGGTGACCCTGGTTGAGCAGGGGGGTTGGACTAGATGGTCTCCGGAGGTCCCTTCCAACCTTACTGATTCTGTGATTCTATGATTATTGAGAAGCAATTCTGACTAGCAGTTGTGACACAGCTAGACACCCTCAAGCATCTTGAGAAAGTGTTTCAGTTCTCTGTTGGGTCCAAATCCAATTGCTATTTGTTACCTCTCTAAAAATCTGAGAAAAACACAATCAGGTTATCCCAGAAAACCAATTGCTATGATGAAAACTGAAGGAATATACAGCAACATCTCTGAGAAATCTCAAAGTGAGCAAAAATCTCATAAGCACATAACTAAAGTAAAGGCACTGGGATTTTAAATCACTCAAACTTTACAGTACCGCTAGCAATTTTAAAAATTAGATAGCAAAAATTATTAAAAAATAACATCCATATTTTTTTTTTTTATCAAGAAATAAAAGTGACAAATTCTGGAACACAGAAAAATCATCTTGTTCAGTGAAGATTTATAGATCATCTACTGTCTTTTAATTTATTCCCTTTCTCTAATTAACAGGCTGTGTCACTGGAAGAGAAGAACATTAATGACACAAGACAACACTGTCATCTCCTGCTATAGAGTAAAACTTGAAGAAAAATCAAAGCAGCTGCTGAAAATAATTCAACAGCCTTGGGCAAGCTTGCTGTCTGCATGGCAGATACATACAACAGCATAAAATCCTTGCAGAAAGAAAATGTCTGGAGCACCAATTGGTTAAAAATAAAGAAAGGTACTCCTAGCAACAGAAACAAATAATACTGTTAAATGTTTTCTTGCTGGTTAAGGCAGAAACATTCTCTTCTAGCAAAGGGAGCAAAAAGCAGAAATGTTTAAATCATACTATTCAGCTGTGAATTCTACCCTCAGTCAACTCTAGTGTCAATTTAAAAAATATATATTACTATTTCTTTTTTATTTCATTACATATTTCATTTTGCTCGGTAAATACACGGTGTCATTTTAAGGGAAAGTCTTTTTGGAAGCCTTCATTGCAGACACTGAACAGTCAGCTTCTTCAGGGCTCCCATTGAAGCCATTTTAGTCTTGACCCTCGAAATCACTACTACCACTACAAGGTGCAAGGAGGTGATTATATCTCCCCATACACCAAAGTTTTTCTGATGCGAGGCCCAAAGAGCAGTTTGGAATTACTCCCAGCTCCTGCTCTACACCATCAGAGTCACTGAACTCCCCAAGTCCAGACATGTATTCTGACGCAGGTAGATATGGCTCCTACTTCAGGTATCACCCCCCAGCCTAGACTTGCTGACAAATATGCATTTTCCATGCTTGGCCAACAAACCTGACAGACAGTGCAAAGTCAACTGTAACCCAAGCATGCATATATAGTTTTAAAGTTTATTGTACTTGGGATAACAAAATGTTTCATTGGTTGCATTTCTAATCTTTACAACAATAAATGAAGGAATTCTGCAATCAGTTTGACTGAAAATGTGATTTAATTTGAAACAACTCAGTTTCTGAGATGAGCTAAGTGCATCATTCTTCCTTGGCACATTCCTACCACCGAGTTCTTTAAACTGTGGTTGAAATAGGTCGAGTACTTTTACAAAGACATCTGACAATGACCACACTTAAGATTGTATCTGGGAACATATTTTGGGTCTGATGTTTTTAATAAAAAGGAGAATTTTGTAAAAGAATTGATCACAGTCCCTCTGAGTCTATGTTGCAGTTTTTCAGCACAACAAGCAAGATCAGCATCTCCAAGAAATGGCACAAGAGTTCAATTATGTTGTCACAGGATCTTGCCCTGTCTTTGACCAAAACACTATCTGCTTTGCAAAAGAAGGATGAAGCTTCTGATTTTTCCATTCTTAGCAACCAATGTCTATGACAACAATATGCACAATCCTTACTACACCTGTGATAAATCTTTGCCTGGATGAATCAGATGACAACACTTTCTGAAATCAGTCCAGATCTCATGAAAGGCTAGGGCATTTTTATGGTCTTTTTGTTTTACTATTGCTTTCCTAAGAATTTCCCAGATAAGCCTTTTCTGGGCTATGATAAAATGACAAAAAGTGCCAACAGGAAAACAGATGATATAATGTGCAAGGAACATGATTAACCACACACAGTTGGGACCCACAGTATGTACCTCCATTCTAGCTGCTGAGTAGTCACATCTCACGGTGTGATGTTTAGCCACAGATCCTAGGGCTTGCTATAAAGAGTAAAGAAGTCCGTGACACCAATCTGATCCTGAAATTTAGATCTGAAGTTAAAGATAACTAAGGGTCCATAGCAAGAGACTCTGGTAAGGGGCGGTAAAGTTCCCATTTTTAAGATGAGTAACTGAGGCATAGAGGCATCAAGAGAGGCCGTGAAGGAAGCCCACGATGGAGCAAGGAGTTAATTACCAGTTTTCTGGCTCTTCCACACAGCACTGGACCATCCTTCCTACACAAGTCTCTAGATATGAGAAAAAGCAGCAGTCGACATGAGAATAAAGTAGATTTAATTTCATCTTGAAGTTGACATGCAATATTCCAACTGAAATTTCAGCATTTTCTTTTTCCTTTTGGGTTTATATTTCTTTGTTCTCCTATTTTTTGCAGAGGAACTGTTGGCAGTGTCTACTTCAGAAGTGAGACTTTATCACAGTGGGATTAGCTAAATCACAAAGACAGAGCCTATACTGCATCAACTCCCTTCCTGTTCACATTCCAGAGGCAGATGGCAATGAGAAAGGAATTTGCTCATATTGTTAAAGCTTTTGCTTTTTCACCTATGAAAAGGATTTTTGCTTTGGTGCAAAAAAGGAACGCATTTTTACCATTACAATGGAAAAGATGAATAGGCAACATGACTGGCAAGTTCTGCAAGTCTGTAAGTTTACTAGAAGTTTGTTTGTTTTATTACTATTATTAAACTAAATCTGTCAGGAATTGCTTTCACTTCACTTACCTTATGCTAAGAATCATGTAGACAATTAGCAAATATTCTTGCAGCATGAAAACATGATGACACAGCCCCATATTTTAGAGATATTCTTGATCCCACACATACTAGGAGGTCCCGTGATCGAGTGTGTTGGGCGAGTGCATGATGCATTTCTGAATTTTAGACTATCATGAACAACGATAAAGAACAACTTGGAAATACAAGTTCTTGCACAAGATTCTCTTGCAAAGATGCTTCTTTAGGGTGGTATGGTATATTGCATGCAAACTATTATCTGTGCATGAGGCTAAAGCTCCTGTTATTTCCCTAAGGTTGAAGGATAAATCCTGTAGCTGAATGGTATCAGATGGGTCGCACAAACAGAGAAATGCCAGTTTTAGTTTTGAGGTAGATAGAGCCAAATAAAATCCTTGCTGCTTTCGGCTACAATGCAATGAATAGCCATGGAGCCTTGCCCGTGGCTGTGATCGCAATGGCAAAGGCAAGTTTCTCAGACCATCTGCTTTCCTCACGGGCTGCTCTTTGGGATGTACAGGAGAACTATTGCAAGGTGAACCCAGGCACGGACAGCCAGAGTAGCACCACCTACCTTCCTCACACGGTGCTCCTCCTGCTCCAAGTGTCTTTTTGAGGCTTCTCCAAATCCAGTCCTGGACACACCTATATTAACTAACATAGAAACTCTGTTAAGAAGAAACTATATCAGGAAAAGTCAATCCAGGCTGCTTAAGACAAACTCTTAAAAAGTCATTCAGACAACATTTTCATTAGTCTTTGAACTTAGTATGTGACCTCCTAGGGTACTAATTACTGGTGAAGAGATGACCGATTCTGGTAACCATTTTCTCCAAAAAAATATTTAGCACAAAAAAAGGAGATCAAGTTTTTCAGGTTTCCTTCTGATATGGTCTGGAACTGAACCATGACCCCCCCTCTCTCTCCTCATAGGCATAAGACAATAAAACCTTTTGCTTCCTCAAAAATGAGGCTGGATTTCAGCTATGAATGATTGACAGAACTATTAGGTCTCCCAGGTCATTCTGTACTTTTCCCATATTCATTTTTCTCTAGAGCAACTCTGAAGAATGCCCCAAATGATTCACTGGTATTTAATCACACAAAATAAATGGTCAAGTACAATCTCAATCTTTGTGGCTAATTTATTAATATATTGGTTAATAATTGGTTTTCTTTTACTGTACATCATATTGATTATGCAGTCGATCTTGGTGAACATCATCTTCCATTATTGAGACATTTAATATGAAAGAATGTCTGGAGCAGATCAGATAACCATGTCAAACTATCATGAAGCTGAAGGATTTAGAAAAGCACTGTTGTGCAAGTTGGTTACTTTTTTATGAAGATCCTATACTGGTGCCTTCACCACAACTGCCAGTTTCACATAGCGGGCAGATCTACCTCATAACAACTTTTTCCACATAGATAAACCTAGAAGCAGGCTAGGTTTTTAGGTGTTTGTGTGCTTTTCTGCCATAGTAAATCCATAGTAACTCATTTCTCTGAAGAAATAAAACAAGAATGAGGAGCCTCCTGTAAACCACAGGCTCAATATGTGTGTTGGTCATTTTTATGCAGTATTTATGAGCTTCCATTTCAGCTTTTTGCCAGGTTGCATGGTTGTATACTCAAATATTCACTTTAAAAGCTACTCTTTTATTCTTCTGAGTATTTATAGAATGCGTCTGGCACACAGTAAACCCTGTGTTTACTTAACTGTCTGTCACAAGATTTTGCAGCTCCATAGCCCACCGGTGGGTTACGACTGAGCTTAGCTGTTCTGTCCAGTGATCATAGATTAAAGTTTCCTAACTATGCATAGTAGACACATAGTCTAAAACTTAAACTGCAAGACATCTGATGGACTTTTACATAACATTCAAGTCATCAATAAACTTCATAATAGTCGTCCTCTTAAGACACTTTTTGTCATTGTTTTTCTGCATATCTTCTCATGTCACTAACAGTTAGCTTTAGTGAAACACATAATTTAGTTTCATTTATTTCATGGGATTTTTTTGAAATTCAAAGAATTTTTGCAGTACTGCTATTACTCACTCGCTATTTTCTCTTTAGGTCTCAGAACACTTGCTATTTTTCCTAAATTACCAGACTGCAGAAACAGAGATTTGAAGTGAAAAAATCATTTTTGATATAGTCTATTTAATTCTTAAAGTTAGAGAAAAATCTTTCAAATATAAGTCTTAAGAGAGAGAGAGAGAGAGGGAGGGAGGGAGGGAGGGAGGGAGTCAGTATAAAGAACCCAATATGATTTAAATCAGTATGGTTTAAGTTTGAGAGTTCTTAACAGTTTGGATTCACAATTCTGAAATGAGAGCATTTGATATGGCCACATCCAAAAAACATTCCCATAGATAAACTTCTGTACCCGTTCTCACTGATTTTTCTCCCTTTTCAGTGGATCCATGTTTATCTTTCATTAGCTGATGTCTCGATTACTAATGAATTCTTATGATTCAGTCATTCTTAAAATGATTTAAGCCTGAATTCAGTTCCACATTCAGGATGAACCTCACACCATGCAAAGCATTTTTTATTGGATCCATCTCTTTACAAAACAGTCTTCAACTACTGCGTAAGCTGGATGATTTGAAGACAGAAAGGAGGAGGAAAGAGGTTTAGAAAACTTATGAAAGTGAAAAAGAGCTTTTCAGTGTGGTCACTTTGTCCATCACAGAAAACCTTACTTTCCACTGAAACTAGGACTTAGACCAGAGGCCATCAGTAGAGTGTTTCGCATTTTTCACAGAAAGACTTATCTGTGTTTTATAACCATGCATCATGCACACTGAAGTGTTTCTACAACCCAGACAAGAAGAAAATCATAGTCAAGCGGTTCCCAGGGTTTTAAGAGCTAGCCTTACAGATACTCCTCTCCTTCCATCAATCTGATATCTGCCTGTCCCAACTTTCCCTGCCATCTCTGCATGTTCTTCTCCCAACCTGTTTCTTCTCACCTCCCAGCCTTGCAAATGATAGAAATCAAAGGGGAACAGGAAAGGCTGAGGTATGAGTACCACCGCTTAGCCTGAGAAACTACGGAATGAGTAACTTCAGAGAAATTTGGGCTGACCCTACCTGTAGGACAGATCACAGGCTAAGCCTGTGGTGGTAGGCCATGTTGGGATACACAGCATAGCTGTCATTTCAGCACTGTTCCCAGTTTCATCTTCTCCACAGAGACACAAAGGCAGCAGCAGAGGCAGAAGAGAAAGAAAAGCCAGGAAGCAACACAGCTATGACCCATCCCAGCTTGCATTTTACTTGTGGCATTTCTTGCCTTAATGACTGGGTACAGTGGATTAGACAACACACATTAGTAAAGAAAGAGGAAAATTAAGGCCAGGGCACATGGATAAATCGCTATGATTCCAAATACTTCCAAAAAACCACAAATGCTCTTAACATATATTCACATAAATCAGCGTATTTTGTCTGAGTAATAGCAATGAGCAGTATCATAAGCATTATCTGAGATACTTTGAGTATGCCAAAAAATATTTAACAGCTGCTGTATTAGTGCGTATATTTATTATTCTTGTAACTGTAGTGACTGATAAAAGTGTTTAGAACTGATAGAGCCAAAGATAGTAAATTATTTTGAAATTTTAATTAAATACAATGAGAATGAATTCAACAGGCTCAATTTTCAGAAAATATCAGGAAGCATCTCTATTAAAATCCTGTCTTCTTCAAGCAGGTTATTTTGGACAAGCAGGAGCTGTAACGTCACAGGTCACTGTCTACACCTCCGATCTTAATACTTTTCTGTCCCTGCCTACCTTTATCACGGGTCAATGTTCGCTTCCCTCTGGAAACGCCAGCACTCGGCCAGGATCTCTCCCCACCACTGCTCCAACTGTTCCAGGCTCACTGCACTACTCAACCACTTTCTCTAGTGCTGTCTACTGCCTCCACAATAACCTCCCAAAACATGTACTGTATAACCTCCCTTTCTTTATTTTGTAGCTTTTCCCAGGGAAAATATTTCATGCACTGATGTTTCAGTTATTTTTTTCCAAGAAACATGAACCTCTTGGTTTCTATATCTTAAAGTATTTGAAGATTAAAGCAATCCTTACTTCCCTAGGAAAAAAAAAATGCTCCACATAATCCTCGGTATATCTTCTCTGATATTCCATCTTTATGTTTGTAATCTGTTCTCAGATAACATTATGACAAGCACTACATATGGCTCCAACTCCAGATTGGTGTTAATAAAAACAAGAGCAGTAATAATATCTTGAGTATTTTGCTGGCTGTGATTGTGCTGGAGCACAAAATGATTCCTAGAGACGTGCAGAAGGAGACGTGAATTTTATTTTCTTCTTGCAAATGATTCACACTACCTTCTTCTGCCTTTAACATTGCTCCTCTCTAGCGACATCAGAGAGGAGCTTAGCTGATCTCCTTAATGGCTACCACATAGTGACACACAAGTGCTAGTTGTTTCATCCAAGAAAGGATATCAAACGCAAAAGAAATAACAACACGGAAAGCAAATGAACAGGCATATTGGATGGTCCCCATCAGCAAGCTAAGCACAGTTCACTGATACGGTGTACACCCACTGACGATCTTGCATCAGCGGTAAAACCACTACCTGGAAAGCATACTGTCCCAACCTGCAGCTTGAGGGACAAGTGCTGTGAGGGTCATTTTCAAATTCACTGGCTAAGGTAAAGTTAGCCTCAGTGCCTTGGTGTGAGTCAGGATTCAACATTGCTGGAGATAAATTTGAAGTGTAGCAATGAGTCCAAACCATTACAGAATGGCAGCCCCATCACTACTAAATAAAAGATTTCTTCATGACAGTGGGGCTCTGTGCCCATTCTCAAGATCATTTCACAGATATCTAAATACAACTAATACCCTAAACTGCTTTTCAAGGAAAGATCTAGGGAACAACTCATATCTCTCTAAATAAAGAGCCAAAAATACACTGAGGAACAGTGGCAAAAGGACTCATTCCTCTTCCCTGGCTATAGAGAGAGGTTAAATGACTGAGCTCAACAAGGTAAATATTCAAAAAAAAAAAAAAAAAATTAATCCCATCTTCCAGCTTTGTGTCTGACTTACACCTACAGTTTACTGTCTTGCCTAAAAAAACCTCTTTTGTGTGGACCAAGGACTTTCCTTTCAGGGAGACTGTCTTGAAGTCATGATTTACACTGCACTTGCACACTGCAATAAAGTCATTACTAAACACATCTTTTATAGGACATCTACTTCTCAGGATTGTGCTAGACAATATTTGTAATATATATTTGCATTCTGTAGCACATTGTATCTCAGCATGGCAGAACACCTTGCAAACACTTAATTAAACCTTATGCTGTCCCTTCCTTGTAGGCAGGTAGGTGTTTCATAATGGCATTAGATATTTAAAAAGACTTACATATGTAGTCACACAAAATTTGTGATCATTAGGTTAGTGGCAGAAGTGGGACCACAATATGGAAACTTCATAGCCAGTTCTCCAGCCAGACTACCTGAGGACTCTCTGACTTTGGAGAACCTTGGGCGGACGGTGCTATGCTGGGCAGCAGTAGGGCTGACATCTACAAGGGAAGGTGAAGCACAGAGTGCGTTATGGCACTCTTCCCAGGATTTTAGGTGACAGAAGCCGGAGCATCTAGCCTTTGGCTGCATTCACAGATGGACAGAAGGGTATAAGATTAAGAATAATCTCTATGAAGAGGCTGTGGACAACCGCCGTGCTGGAGGCCAATGTGTTCTATTCTGGTGTCCAGAATGACATCCCCAAACGAAACAGCAAGGTCAAACCCTCATCCTCATGAGCCAGCAGAGTTAGCTGTATAGCAACAAGCTGGCATATTTTATGCTATTCTCAGACTTCCCCTGGGCTGCCATAATCTACTGCCCCAGCACCTGTCTCACTAAATTACAGAGACATGTGCATCTTTGGACAACAGAACAGGGGAAATAAAAGCAAGGAAGTCGATACCAAGATGATACACACAGTGCTGAGAGGTTTCAGCCAACTGAATTAATGAAATAAACACTGACTTTGGGACTTAGCCACAAGTCTCTCCATTCACCATAATCTTTGCATCTAATGGTAGCCCTTAAAGTCTTACCTAAACCGCTTTTTTTTTCCTCTTCTGATCCAGAAGATTTTTGAATAATCCATTGGCTTACAGAGGTGACAGGATTTATGCCTGTTCACAGTAAATTTCTAAACACCCTTAGAACGTATGTCCTCAGTTTTGTCATTTTCCAGTGACAGGAAGTCAGAGCTGGTGGTTTGGGAGAGAGTGAACTGTTCCCTGCTTGCTGCTCAAGAGACTTCGCTCCGAATCCCAGCTCACGTCAGATGACTTCTGTCATACTGGCCAAGTCACTTTAGCTATCACTTGCCACTCTTTCAAAGGCTGGATACTGTGGCAAGTGACCATCCCTACCGTGTAGACATGCTCTGAAGTAGCGCATACATCAAACTGATAATATTTTGCACAGGCGCTGATAAAATGAACACTACGTAGACGCTGGATTTAGATCAAAGAACTCCTAGTGTGAGACAATCCTTTTGTTGCCATGCTATTAACTAAATGTCTCAGTTTTCCTACCTAACCAGGCGTTCAGAGCTCCTTGGGTGCTTTGTACTTTTGCAGCAACACAGCACGCTCTGCTCCATAGCAGTGTAAAGTGTAAACTAAAAACTATCTTATTACTTTCTTTTGTTTAATCTTCTTTTATATATATAATATATATTTTATATATATATAAAATATATATATATATATATATATAAATAAAATATATATAAGTCTAGGTTGGAATCACAGCACAGAGAACAACAAAAGCAAAGGGCAGAGAGGAAAGGAACACCTGTCAGATAAATAACTGGTACATATATATCCATCTGAGCCCCAAACAGTGGGTAATTAGCCAAATCATTTAATCCATCTCTTCCAAGCTGTCAGTATGCAAATGTAATTGGGAAGTTGTAGTCAGTCATTGTATGCTATAGATTTAAAGATCTCTTAGAGAAAGAGATTACTGCAGGATTTTTTTTTTTTTTAATGTATATCTTAAGGGTTGTCTCTGATTATAGAGTAAGGTTTTTAGCAACCGTGAAATATCTCCACCCCTGCCACAAATACACTTGTCTTAGGAGGATATATACCGCAAGCAATTTGGCTGCATGCTGCATTTGGAGAAGCCTAGGAACAGCCAGGTGAAGAGCTGCAATAAGCAGCTTTTCTGTTATTTCTTAAAAGCCCCAGTCTGCTGCATCATGTGCTTATTTCCCAAATGTGCATGCTGGGATTTCTGAATAAGATTTATAGTGGCTTTACTAACTGCAGGAAAAGGGATTGCTTAAAATAACCATCAAGCATTTAGCATAGCTTAGCTTTCCCCGAGATAAAGAGGCTTTTTAGTGGGGTCTATATCTACAACACCTTTGAAATTGAGGGCACTTAATATCATGTCCAAAAGGACTCATTTAAACTGCCTAGGACACTTCACTCCAGACCAAAATCATAACTTATTCTCTTCTATTACTGTGAAGCTGACTCTAATTTTTTGAATGGCACTGAGAAAAATGCAGCCCCACGAAACACGGCACTCATCAGCAGAACAGTAACTGAAACACTTTCTACTGGAAATGCCTGTAGTGCACCACCAAAAAAAAAAATAAAGAAAGAAAGAAAGAATAAATATCCACTTTTGGAGAGATTTTGTGTCTGAGCACCAAGAGAAGACTTTGTCTTCAGTTACTCTTCAGAAGTGATGCAGGGACCCCTGCTATGCTGGAGCATTCAGCGCTGCAGAATACAAGTCACTTCTAGCCAAAGAAACACAGGTACCAGCTAATTTGCTCCCTACCTCATTACATTTCTTGAGGCTTAGTACTGGCGTAAAGCTGAGGAGGATCAGGGTGTTCAGTAGAGCACAACGCTCTCTGTTCTCCCAGGAAACGTAAATTGACGGCAGCTGAGACCAGAAGAGGTGCCAAGACACTCTACAAAAGCAAGTAGCATGAAAGTTTAGACCTGACTCCCCTTCTCGTGGCATGGATATCACCAGGAACTGGGGTCCATTTCAGACATGTGCAGAAGTGTGTGTGGGAATACTGACAAGTAGGTCTCGGAGGCTTTAACAGCAACTTGTCAAATTCTTGGGAGATTCCCAACTCACTTTTGCAGATATGAAAGATTCGAGACAGGCTGGTGCTGGTGAGGAACCACAAAGTGCATTTTGCAAGCGCAAGCCGGACCTCCAGCTAGGGTAATTCAGCACAGTTCCAGGGACCCGGCATATGCAGACCTCCCGTTTCATCCAAGCTGAAAAGGACCTCACTTCAGGAACATCTGATTGAGAGTTAATATTTTATCTCCTAGCTTTGAGGTACAAGCGACAAATGCAGTAACCTCTATTTCTGCCACCAAAAATATTCTCCCATACATTTCCATCTCTTTTCAATGCAAAGGAGTGATTCCATTTGCAATTCTCCTCACTCCTCCTCTGAAAAAAAAAAAAAAAAAAAAAAAGCTGAGGGAAGAAGTAAAGCAGTTCAGCCCCTGTTGCCACCAATATAACAAGATTTTTCTACAGCATGATTTAGTAGGGTGTCTTCACCCACAGAGCTTGCTATTTAAACCTCTGAGTTCATATTGCCATAACATCATGAAGATCAAGAAAGAAGAGGTAACTGTGGTTCTTCAGGGAAACTAGACTGCAGGAGTTGTGGACCACTAGAGAAAAACTGTTCTCTCCTGTATGATCTTATGTACCGCGTCCAGCACAGTAAAGCTCTGAAATAGAAAATCTGCTACAGATTTAGACCATAAAATTCCTTGTGGTAAGGATAATATTTCTCTTGGCATTTCCAAGAGACCTAGCACCCTGCTGAAACTCCAAAGGAACTACAGAATAAATCACAAACATACATCATCCCTTTAACAGGCAAAATTCCCGTTGTCTCCACAGACGCTCTGACTAGCAAAACTTTGGTCATTACTCCAACAGCAGCAATCTTTAGCTATTGCTGCCAACCCTGAGCCCAGCCTTTCATACCTGCAACTCCTTCCACAGTCAATATGCTCCAAGCAAGGCTAGCAGATATCGCAGAGTTGTTACATTACATCACTCCCCGTTTTTGGCATCCTGCATGGCAAAGGCCGGATAGACGCACTGAGCCCTGCCACCTGAGCTGGAGCAGCAGCTCTCCCCTGCCACCCTTGTGCCACCAGGTGCCTCATGCCTCCACCACTGAAGGGTCCTAGGGCCTCTCACTGAGCTGGAGATAGTGATTCCAGATGAGTTCATCAAAGGGAGAATAGCTTATTTGGATAGGTTGGAGGTGGGGGGAGGGAAGCGGTCTTGTCTCAAAGTCCATAGACTGACTTAGAGAGATGTTATGAAAATTTGCACTGACAATTTACAACCACCTAGAGACATTTTGATTTGCCTCTAGCTGAAGGAGGAAAAAAAGAAAGAATTATATCATTAGAAATAAGGCAGTCGTAGGGACAAACAGTCCTGTCGGAACATCAGCCTGAAATAGGTTTCTAGAAATCCTTGTGTCCTACTGCAGTAAAATAAATCTGAGGAACAGCAGGCAGGACACAGAAAACAGACCTGTGGAAAGCCAGGTTGCTTTCTCCACTGTCTGTCCAAAGTGGCCTTGTGAGGACTTGAGGTTATCTACCAGCTCCACCAATGCACACCTTCACGCAGCCTGAACAGAGGCTTGCATCCCAGTAAATGGTATATAACTGTCTGATGCCTACAGTAGCAGGGAGCATCCTTGGTTTCATGCAGGAAGGAGCTGTAGAAGCAGAGCAGAGAGAAATAGGAACATCACAAAGGTCTGAGGATATGTGAGGTTGGGGCAGGGAAAGCAGAGGAACTGAGGGAGGATTTGTGAATTCACGAAGGGGAAAGGCTGGGGCACGCATCAGGGAAAATAAGAGCCAAAAGAACAGAGAGTTACTGCAAGGATGAGAGAAAAGTCAGACTGAAGAGTATATTTGGAAGCTGCTCATGACATAACCTTATGTCATTTTTCTCTTACACCCTTTTAGGTGGACAGCCAGGCTGGGACCAACTCTGCCGACACTAGGAACCAAGTGTGCTTTGGCGCATAGCTTCAGGGAAAATCCCTGAGATCTAGGCATCAATGTGCATTTCAGTCATCTGACTCTGGAAATCTGAAGGTTTTATGACACTCAGCTCTGTGGTAAGGGATTGTATCTCTATATTGTAAGCGTTTCAGAGTAGAAAACTCCTAACAAACACAAGCCATTTTACAACTAAATACATTCAAATTTGTCACTTCTAATATCAGCTGAGGCTCCAGATGTTTTGGTACATGGTATTAAATCTGGAATCATCACAGAGATAAATAAAACCTGAATAATGCTGCTATCTCAAACATCTCATACACAAAGACTAGACATTTTTTTTCTCCAGGCACCACATGGTCAGTGCCACATGACAAAGTAAATGGCAAACCAGGTTTCCAGTGATAACAGATTTCTATATTCATAAAACAGAAGCCTCTGTGTATACATTTTCCTCAAGTGGGCCATGAATCCTTCTTCCCACTAATTTATTGCACTGCTCGTTGTCTGGTCATGTGAAGCCAGCTTCAGAAAAAAAAACATGCAATCACCCTGAAGCTCTGTAACAACATAGAAAAGATTAAGTGTAACCAAGAATGAAGACTGCAGGGGTAGCACCAGTGGGAAGTCTGATCCTGTGACTAAGTTAATACAAAGACAACTGTTCTGAAACGTGTATTTTCTAGCAAAATGATGAGGTACTCTGAAAGTCTCCATGACAACATCCCAGCCTTGGGCTACAAGATACTTATGCAAAAAAACATCAGAAAACGTGGTTCCTGGGGAAGGCCCTCCAACAAAAATTGAGATTTCAGCTCCCTCTTCTCCATTTTCCAGATTATTTTCTATACCTTTTTCTCCCTGAAACTTCAGAATTTCAATAAAAAATAGTTTTTACCTGGTCTTTCCCAATTACGTTGCTACTTGATGTTTTCAGTTAAAAAGATATACACAGAATGTCAAATAATGTGAAAATTTGACAAATTTTTCTTTGGCCGAAGCACTAAAACCTTGTGGTTTAATAGACCGTTTCCAGCAGAGTTGTACAGGTTGTTAGGCATCATAACAGCGCA
Organism: Rhea pennata; assembly: GCF_028389875.1. NCBI lineage: Eukaryota > Metazoa > Chordata > Aves > Rheiformes > Rheidae > Rhea > Rhea pennata. Next base: position 158,674,657 of record NC_084664.1, read on the forward strand.
CAGCAGTGGCAAATATCAAAGCGTACATTATCTGAAATACAAGCTATCAAACCTGCATGGAATTTATATATTTTTTTAAATAAAAATATTTCCCATGAAACCCTGTTTTTATATCAATTATGTTCTCACTGTGATGGGATTCAGTTGCCTGAACTGCTGAGAAGTCTAATGCCATTCGGGAAGTCCCAGTTTCACCATCAAAGGAACTGGGTCATTTGCACATCTTGTGCTACATCTGTCAGCTCTACGTGAATAACTCTAACGCTAGAGCATTCAATATCCAAGTCAATAGCCTAAGAACGACAAGTATCTGGCACGACCAGAGGCAAAAGGCTTCACCAATGTCAGATTTCACTCTTAGGTCTTATCCAGTGCAAAACCAAAGCAAAAACTCTTTTAAAAAAAAATAAAAATAAAAATCAAGTCCTTGACTTAAGATCTTATCTCTGGGAGGGCCTAAACATTTCTTATTTCAGGGTCCATTCCACTGTTTTCAGTAGTGCTCCTATCAACTTGCAACTTGCGCAAGTTACCTGACTTGCCAGTGAAAAAAACAAAACAAACAAAAAAAAAAGAAGATCTTCAGAGCAACCCACTTGTGTACAGACTGGCCAGATTTCCCAGCAAAGCTGTGGTTTCCACTGGGATCAGAGAAACAAAGGTGAAGCAGAATATTAAAAGATGTCTTGTTACGTTAACATGGCTGGAGAATTAGCCTGCAAACAAATAAAGCTTATATAATCCCTGCTGGTGTTAATGCAATCTTTTATCAGAGCTGAGGAGTCCCTAATTACACTAACTACAGAAAACATTGCTAAGTGAATCTGTAAACAGATACCAGCAGGCAAGATAGCAGAGCTAAAAAGCACCTACCAGGAAAGGTCTGATCTCCAAAGGAGGGTTAAGAAGAGCAAAGGAAGATCAAAACTGCCCGAGTGCCCCGGCTCATTACACCAATGGGTATCCCAGCAAAGAGCAAATGCACAAAGACCCAGGAAGGCATCTGAAAACTTTCACCTTTCTTCACTAGCTCTTACCATACACCTCCAAGTCTCTGATAATTTCAGTGGAGTACAATCTTGGTAAACAGTCAAAACACTCATTAGTGCCTTAACCCTCCTACCTCTCCCATCGCAAAATGCATTATTTTAACGGTCTGTTGTGGATCCCATCGATCTCTCTGCCCTCATCCCGTTAGCGTTTAGCCTCTGGTGAGACAGCCGTCCTGTAAAACAAAGCAGCTGTCCACATCTTCCATCCCTTCTGGACATGCTTTTGCCTGTCTTATACTACAACCTGTCACATGGCTTTCCCAGCGTCACTAAGAGGAATCCAAATAAGCCACAGCAAAATAAGTAACTAATAATAAATAACAATAATAATAAACCGTAGGCTTACTCCTCCTTTGAGTCTCCACTGGTTCTCTCCTTAGCACATTGACTCTCAGTACTCTGCTTGGAGGACTGCCCCTCTTTCAGCCCTCTTTCTGTAGTGTTCAGCAGACAAAGAGCCTGTGAGCAACTAATTTCCTTGCGTTTAACCAATCTGCAATGCTGTTGCAGAAAACTTTCTGCAGCACAAGTATGCACGGCGACTGCACCTCACAAGAGCGGCTTAAAACAGTAAAAACTCCACTATTCCCTTCGGCTTTTCAGACAGATTCCTCCTCTTTTCACCACTGACCATCCTTTTCCCAAAGGGTAGGAGCACAATACTGATTTTCTTCAGAAAACAGCTTATTCTCAACCATTAAAAAAAAAAAAAATCCATTTTCCCATGCCAGTAGTCAAGCTCTTCTGAATAACTGAGTCTAATTGACCCAAACCAGTCAATTAGTCCTAACTGGAAGAAATTACATCCTGTTTTATGATCAGTAACACTATAACAATCTCCTTTTCACCTTATATACACCTATATCTGGGTGTATTAAGAATTCTTAGAAACTAAATATTGCATTGATCTTCCCTTCGGTGATATTTAATCTCCTCTATAATTGTAGGCATAGTCAATGATAAGAGAGATAAAAATTATTCGAGGTAGTCCAAGTAATTAGAAATGAAACAAGGAGGAAAAAAGTTTTAATAACGGGAAGAATTTTCTATGAGTTGCTGCTCTCTAGAATAGCTTTTGCTGCTCTGGAAACATCAGAAATATAGTTATTTTACTCATGAATAAAAATAAATAAAAAGATAATTTTTGCAATTCAAGATGCAGTAACCTTCCATTTTAGGACAGACTCTCCTAATAGAAAGCCTAATTTTATTTCTCTGAATAACCCCGTATATTTGCGCGCCGGTATGTAACTTTGCACAAGCCACTGAGCTGAAAAGTCAGGCTGGGGATCAGCAAATAAATAAAGCGCTAATTCTCCATTTTGTTTGAATAACCTCTTTCAACAGGGCTTTTACTGCATCATCACGGGTACTAATGTACCAAGATCCTCAAGGAAAGCTCAGAGAGACTAGCATCTCCATTTCCACGTGCAGCATAGCAGAATTAATTTTTTGGAAGCTCCATACACCATAGATTTCACTTATTTTATCAGCACATGTCTTAAACTGTTACCCTTGCCTTGGCCAGATAACAGGAACAATACAATAGAGAGAACAGAATGTGATCACCGTGGGAAAGACAATAATGAAATTATGGATTGTGTGATGCTTCGCCTTCTTTACAGAAAATTTCTGAGAGGTGATCTTGATACCTCAGTCAAACAGGAATGTTTAATGCAGTTCATTTTCAGGAAGAAAATAATCACAAGTTTTGCATAATAATGAACTAACATCAAGATAGTGACAGCCAGCCAGGAGACCTGAAATCTCTCCTTGCACAGAGAGCAATACTGATCTGCAATGTGCACCTCCCACCCTTACAGTACCTCTTTATCCTATTTCAACGTAAAATATCTTTTTTTCCTCATTTTCTGAATATATTTTGTTCTATCTTCATTCATTCTCAGTGCAAAGAACTTACCCGTTTCAGCTAGCTCTCTGTACTGGGTCATGTCTTTATGTTTGAAAGATTTATGTCTCCAGAGGCAGAGCCTTTATAGGGAAGCTCCGCCACGATCCAGGTTACGTTAAGTGGTGGGAAGGACCGAGATCCCAACATATGCAAACACATTGATCCACACCCACAGCACCGCGGACAGGACGAGGCAGGTTCGGACTGCTGAAGCGTGGTGGCCGATAGGAAAGCGCTATTTTGCGTATAGTTTGTGCATCTAGTGCTGGAACTTGGTTTCGTTTTCCCTTCTGAAAGTGAGTGTGTTGGCATAAGAAGCAGCAATCTTTTTAGAGATGTAGGTATTTAATGTGGCCTTGCTTGTAACAGCAGAGTGATGGAGAGGATAGCTGAATAAAATTTGATTTGAGCGATCCAGATAACCGCATTTGGCAATAACGGGGTTCTTCCATAATACATAGCTGACCACGATGGCTGTCAGTCTGAGTTAGAGCGAGAATAACGGTGTTCGAGTAATTTCTCCCCGCCCCGCCCCTTATCTAGGGCAAAGCTATTTTGTTTTCCATTTTCCAGGCCTGATATCTGAGGAGTTGAGTGTCTAACAGAAGGCAACTAGAGTCACAAATGATTGGTTCCTCTGAAAATAAGGCTTTGTGTTTCCCCCCACAATCCTATTTTGTGCATTTTTACTTGCACTGTGGAATAAAATCAGCATAAGGCTTCCTTGTTGCACCTGAATTCAGAGCAGAGAGCTGCCGCTAGCTTTTCCTAAAAGCAGAGAATCGTGCTATTTTTTTTTTAACCAAAATAAGTCATGTCCAACTCAGAAATCTTCTATTTTTGGATAAAAATAGAATAAAATAGGGATGCATCCAGCCCTTCTCTCCAGTCCTGAAACAGAATAGTACCTGGCATGAACCTGCAGGCATTAACGAGATGATGTACAGATACCAATCCTATCATCTGCTCTTTTCCTGTGCAGAATGTCTTCTCCTGATCCACCTTCCTGTCCTTGATGCATATAGCTATGCAACAGTTACATGTCATTTGTTGGATTTCTCCTGCGTGTTTCATCACAGGCGGTGAGCTTTTCCCTTCTGCTCCTTGCTGTGAGGACAGCTCTTATTTCCAAACGGTCACCTTTCAAATATTTTATATAAATCTTTAGCTCTTCTTTCTATTTTCTAACTCCTAAAATCATTTCCCAATGTACTTTTTCCCCTCTTCCCCTGTTATGGTTCTCTTAGATTTTCAAGTTTAAGTCATGTAGAAGCAGATTCTTTTTGGCCTGTTCTCCAGGAGCAGAAAGGAGGACTCCCAGGATGAACTCACTCCCTTCCCTACCCCTAAAGGATTTCATTTCTTCCCCTTCACATCAGAGGGGTTTAGCACTGTGAAATTTCACTGGTTAGAAATATTCTCCAAATGTTCAGCATCTATTTACTAAAGTTCATTATTATTTAGCTTAAATAGCTTTGCTCTCTCTGAGAGGCTACCTTTATTTTCTCTCAAGTGTGTTTAAGGGCAGTTATTTACATTAATTGTATTAAACAGGATCTCAGACTTCCAATTATCCTATCATATCTGTAATCATTAACCTTCCTATCTCCATAGTCAAGAGCTGAGCATAGCTCTCTGCTCCAGAAGTCCATACCAAGACAGACATGGAAGGGAAAAGTCTCCAGGTTTAGGGAGAGCAGCCATGCACATCCTCATCTTTTTTTTTTTTTTTTTTTTTTTTTTTTGGCCTAGACCCAGAACAGACAACCTGGATGCTCAGAGATGTACATCAAGCTGTTCAGATAAAGAGCAATGTAAAAATATAAAGATGTAAAAATGGAATAGAGAGATTAGATGAGATTGATCAGGCAGTGAGGAGATCTAAACTAGCAGAGGATCTCAGCCTCAACATTGCTATATAGCCAAAGGGAATCAGAAATATTAATATAATCCAGGTAAAGTAACATTAAAATACTAGTAATAACTCTGCTGATTATAGCACATCAGGAGCTGATGTTCATGGCAAATTTTTTCCAAGTGAAATTGATCCGGTTTTCAAAGGACATTGTAGACTGTTCCAAATTTTAACCTCAGAAAGCTGTAATTAATGTATTTTAGAAAGCAGATGGCTAGGAGGGGATGTGGTAAAAGAATATAAGATAATGAATGCTCTGGAGAAGATTCTCTCTGTCTCATGAGTCCAGATAAATGTTCAAGGAAATTAAGAGGTGGGAATGAAAGGTAGATCAAAGGAATGTCATTTCTAACTCACCATGTGATTAAACTAGAATTAATTGCTAGAAGATGGGGTTGAAGAAAAAAAAAAGGATTCTAAATGGGATAAAATATATAGAGAGATAGATAGATATCAAGAACATCTGCCATCATTTTTATTGATGATTAAAAATTTTAACTAAAATAATTCATCCTCACAAAAATTTGAGAAAGGATACTAAATCTGAAGCTCTAGGACTCAAGAGAGTTTCTGAATATTAGGGATCTGGATGAGCCCCAGTATGCAGAGCTGGTTATTCGCATCCTCCGATTGTTAACTCTGACATTTGAATCCCAAATTTAGCTTCAGAAGAATAGAGCTGGGCACCTGCTGCTGTCAGGCTAATTGAAATTTGTCATCCCTAAACCATTGTGTCCTTGTGTCTAGAGAGATTCTTCCTTACCACAGTGTCTGAGAATTTGAGGTGCTGAAGTACGTATTTGTACTCTTTACTGCATCTCCATGAGTGGCTGTAAATGACTATTACCAGCCCAAGCTAATGAAGTAGAACATAAATTAGATCTTATTTTCTCATGTTTCTCATGCTATCAGATACAATAGTTTCTAGCCTCTCTAAAACTTATCATTTTCTTGTTTTTTCAGGAGCTTGCTACTGACCTGGTAAAAAACATATTTCAGAGTGGTTTATTATGGGGACATAACTGTTTGCAGAAATAAGGTGTAATGCATAGGAACCAAGAAATTGAAGTAGAGATAGTATGTTGCATTGAATCAATTCACTAGAAATCCAGAAATGATTTCCATCCCACATCAGTCTTCGACCTGATGAGGCAAACTTAACTGAGGGTATAAAGAAATACATTTAAATGCTGGGGCTAATGACTTTAGCATTCAGATCAATAGTCCTTTTAGGAAGAAAAAAAAAGTAAAAAAGTGAATTTATTTCAGGGGAAAAAATAAGAAAGATAATATAGTATATCCCTAAGGATGCATCTCCTCAAAATAGTTATAGCGTAGGCATTGCAAAGCCTACCTTGATCATGCTGCTCTACCAGCATGGTCCAGCCTTACTCTAGAAGGACAGCTTCCAGGGATAGCAGAATATCCCTGAATATCCCTCCTTCATCTCTAATTTGCCTGTTTAGGGTGCCAACTAGAATAGGTTGATGAGGACTCTGGTATGATAAAAGGTAGAACAGAGTGACTCATTTCCTCTTAGGAGACAAAGATCATGCAGCTAGGTTACTGCAAAGTGCACAAATGCAAACACACCTAGCTTTACCTCTTAAACTTGACTCTGCAGTCAGCCTCTCCCAGTCACTATTAAAGATCAAACTCTAAAAGTCAAGTATTTTGTTGGTCTAGTTGGTCAGATTTTTGGCTGTCTCCTGCTGGCCAGCATGTTCAAGCCCACAGCAGAAGTAAGCAGTTGAGAGCCGAAAGCAGGCACGCCACTACCACTGCAGCAGAGGAAAGCATGTAGCATGCTACATGGCAGCAGTAGAAATGGGTGACTTTCACCTCTTTTTTGGAAGAGCACTATTAGATCATACATGGCTTCCCCTTCCTGTTTCTTTTCTTTTTTTTTTTTTTTAATAATAATTAAAAAAGCATCCCCTACAGATGATTCATCCACCACAAATCAGATGGTATCCATGTTGGCACGTGCTTTGCAGAGGGCTCAAAGGTCATCTGATTCTTTCCTTCCAAAGAAGGAAACACTTTACATCTAAGGCAGCCCAGCACACTCCCACATATTGCACAGCTGTGCTCTCCAGCACACAGAGACAAGCAGACTCTTCACGTCCATTGATGGTTCAGTGATGCTGGTCTTCACGATGGCTAAGGTACCCCTAACCATCGAGGCTCATAGAGTTTTATTTTCTCTAACTATCTCCTACTGTAGGAGTTCAAAACATGTAGCTCTTAGTCTCTTCCTTTGGTATGTAGTACCTGTGTTTTGCAAGCGTAGCTATGTGTGTATGTACACAATTCTGATCATCCACATATATGCAACAACTCCTGTGTAAACACATCTAAATGTAGTTTATTTGATCTTTCCTCATTTTTTGCAGAACAGAGGATTGGACTCAGTTAGTCAGGTGCTTCCTTCCAACTATGTGTCCTTCACCCAACAAAATATAGGAACATTTAATTCCTACTAGTGCCCATTTTTTATTTTACAGTATATCCAGACTTATTTCTTTTTTCTAGAGTAGCTGACATAAGGTGGAAACAAACTCGTAAGACAGAAATTCATCTTCTAGCATTACCAAAAGGAATTGTGTGGGGAGAGGGCAAGGGAAACATAACAGCACTTTGCAAAGGTATTTTCTTTATCCAGATTCGCAAAACTCTGAGTAACCACAACTTTGCCCTTCATCTGGGATCTCAATGAATAGACTATTCATGACCACATGATAGTCACTCAAGATTCAGTTCCCTCGCTCTGGCTGTGTTGATCTTAATCCACGTTTCTTCCCCCCCTCCTCAATCTGTCCAAAGCCGGGGTGGGGGGGGGGGGGGGGACAGAATTTGTTCCATGACATGCTAAAAACCAGTCTGGAAGCACTGCATAACTCACATTGAAATTGGACTAATTAGGAATTCCTAGAGTCAAATAATAATAATAATAATAGTTACCATACAGAATTTTTCTCACCACTGAACCTATCATTTTATGTCTCCTCTTTTATATTTTAAGCATTCAGCAGAGCAAAGACTGAACCAACAAACTTACCTCCAGAAACTCAGTACCCACAGACCTTGGTACCTCCAGAATAAGACAGCTGAGCAGGCATTTACTGGATAACCACCCCAAAGCCAGCATTTAGCTTGACTTACTTACAAACATCCTTCTCTCCCCTTTCATTACTGGTCTTCTCACCAGACACCTTGCAAAGTTTGCTCCTCTACCTATATGATTTACTTCAGAATAGCTACATCTCATTAATAAAAATAGACCTCTATTCTGCTTCACTTATACCTGTCTGTATGCCACTGAGGAGAGCAAAATTACTATTCTGCCATTATAATTTGCTCTAATTAGGAACAGCTTATGCTGCTCCCTATTTGATGTGGTATTTACTGGCTAGCTAATTATTTCATGTGACTGTCCTGTGAAAGTGGGAATGAAAGTAACTTCTTCTCAGCTGTGCAACACAGAAGCTGTATTTGATGTACAGAAGCATGCCTTATCTACATTTTATCTAGCAGGGCTAATTTGTGTTCATTTTTCAGAGTTATCTCAACTGGACTCAAGATCTTATGTTCCTCAGATAACTCTTTCCATCCTGTTTCAGCCTCAGAACTTCCCCAGTTTCTCAGCAAGTTGTTACCTAGGGCTGCAGCCTTCTGATTTTAAGCAGGTTAGAAATTTCTCCCTTCTATATGTTATAAGCCCTTGCTTTAACAAAACTCTCTCACACAGCATTTCCTCTACTTTGGGAGGTTTCAGTTACTGTAAGAATGTAGTGCTAGAAATACTGTTTTCTTGCCAGGAGAAAGTTCTTTCTCTGTTTTTCCTGCAATATTGTTTGTTTGCCAGTTCTGGGAAGATTCATTGGGATGATTTATGTTTACTAATTGATAGTAGCCAAAATTTCCTCTGGCACTTCCTGCACTTTGAGGTATTGCAATGGTCATGGCTCATGCTTTGTTGTCTGCACAGCTAAAACCCTGCACTCAGTTCATCTCCCTTCTACAGCTTTTATTCTGTTCACTCACCAGGTTACTGCTGACCAGGGCACATTTCTCTCAGCAAAGCCCCTTTGAGACCCACCTTCCTCTACGCACCCAAAACAAGTTCCTTCAAGCTTCGTAATTTATCACTCACCTCATCTAGGTGGCTCATTAGTATCTCAAAACAATGCCAATTTTAGCTGTTCTTCCACCAGCCTTACCATTAAGGGATAAAATGAAATATTATACCACTCCTTGCTTTCCTTCCAGTGATGACCATCCAGCTCTTGTACTAGCATGAAGTCAGGATGCTATCAGAGTATGTACCCAGATCTACAAAGTGCCCCCTAGGAAGATACAGCTGAACATTGCTGTTCCTCACTGGTGTTATCTCCAGGTCCCATCACACCTGGCCAAGGCACTGACTTCCTATGTCACATTCAAAACCTGCACACAGACCACTGATTCTTGATGTCTGCAATCATTGTAGAGTTGCAATAACAGAAGTTCATAATCATTACTTGCCTATCCTACCTCTAACTACCTAATACATCATGCACCAAACCTAATAGATGAATTAAAGAATATTATTTGAAAGAGAGCTGATCTCATTACCAAAATTACTTTTTAGTGATCAGAAGTTGCTTCATTCTCATGAGGAAATATATATGCTTTTTAGAGTCTGTCAATATGTGTGTGTTATTTGAGCTGCATGTATGCCAAGGCTTGAAAAGAAGAAACTTTGCCTTCTATACCAGTTCATATTTTTGGTGCCCAACAGATTTCCTTATACCTGGGATCATTCTGTGACCTCTGAAAAGCCAATACACAGAGAAACACTGAGCTCCAGATTCAGTCTCCCTGTGCAAGCATTTAAATTAGGAACACAGTCTCCCAAATGGTACCCGTGTAGCCAACAAAGAGAGCCAGGCTCTTCCAGACTCAGACCTTAGGATGGGATAAACTGCGCTCTGAAGAAGCCTCTCTCTTTCTATAGAAGAAACTTTTCCCAAATAAACACATGTAGTGGTTTTAGTTAAGTATGTAAAGTCTAGCAGCATTAATCTGGAATTTTAATAATGTCATTAATTTTTATAGATGACAATGAGACTTAAGCATATATTTCTGTGATTTCATGAATCCAGGACAAAAGTGCATTTTTGTGCACTTCTGACTTTTTTTCCTTTCTCTAAAACAGAAAGCAAGCACTCACACTGGAACACCTACACAACCATTTCTTTCCTCTCTATTTTCTTTTCCTTTAGTGCATTTCTTGCTCAAGTTTCATGAGAAAACTTTGAATTAACACACCTTTCCATACTTTAAAAATTCCTTTGCTGTGCACATTCTTTAAAGTGTGTTTAAGGGATAACTTCTGTAGGGTACCTGTCTTGCCTTTTTGTTATGCCTTTACAATGTTGTATAAATCAATAAGGATTTTCTGCTGATGTTTTTAACGTCAAACTTCCTGCACGACCATACCTGAAAGGGAGAGAAATGCTTTTAGAGGAAATCATGGGCTACGGCACCATAAAACTCATATTTACAGTCAGGGTTTCCAGGTCTAGTACTTTTTGACACCTTTTGCAGAAAAACATGACAGATGTAAACAAGTGACGTGAAAAAAAAGTACACAGATCATTTTCCTCACTCTAGTGTATCTTATTGAGACAGAAATTAATGAAAGAATGAGGTCATGGTCTAAATATGGTTCAGATTAGTCATGAACTAAATCCTTTTCTAATAAAAACTTCTCAGTGATCTGTGTGAAAGATAGACACTCATAGCCTTGAATATCATAGAATCATAGAATCAGTAAGGTTGGAAGGGACCTCTGGAGATCATCTAGTCCAACCTCCCTGCTCAGCTCCAGAGAAGGAGACTCCACCACCTCTCTGGGCAACCTGTGCCAGGGCTCCATCACTCTCACAGGGAAGAAACTTCCCCGCACGGTCAGGCAGAACTTCCTGTGCTTCCATTTCTGCCCATTGCCTCTTGTCCTGTCACACAGGACAACTGAAAAGAGTTTGTCCCCATCCCCTTGACACCCTCCCTTCAGGTACTTGTACACATTGATCAGATCCCCCCTCAGTCTTCTCTTCCCCAGGCTGAAGAGGCCCAGCTCTCGCAGCAGTTCCTCACAGGCAGGTGCTCCAGCCCTCTGATCATCTTCATAGCCCTACACTGGACTCTCTCCAGTAGCTCCATGTCTCTCTTAATATTCCTCTACCTTTTGGAGCTGACTTTTGAGCACAGTCCATCTTCATCTCAATTCTGCTCACAGCTGTCATTAGCATCTCCAGGCTCACCTAGAGCATGCCCATGGTCCCAGGCTCTACTTGTGAATCTAATGATATGCTAATCAATACTGCTCTGTGTAGCTTTGTTGCTTAGCATGCGTGGCAGGTCTATGCATCTGAAAATGCAATATGTTATATAAAAAAGCCATTTTATATAATCTCCTCTTATGATGTTCAAGAGATACCTCTTTTGAAAAACACAGGGAGCTGAATACTACAGTACACAACATCCTCTTGTGAACAGATAGTTTTGATTTAATCTTGCTAATGATACCAGTATTTTGCTCAGTTTCATAGAAAATGGAGTAGCAAAGTTTTAAAATAGCCTGAAACAAAGCACTATAGCAGAGGTGGTAAAAGGCCTGCAAGGGATGAAAAGGGAAAGGTGCTTAAAAAGACTTAGCTCACCTAGTTCAAATGAAGGGAAGGAAAGGTGAAGAGAAAATGAAAATCTGTGACTGTTTTTCAAGTGAAAATTAGATAGAGGCAAGAAGAAGCTATTCCAAGCTGCCCTGAAATATATTCCAAAAAGCTGAGGCCTTACGTTTAAGATGATGATGAACTAGATAGAAGTAGTGATTTTCCTCTGAAAGAAATTTAACCCTCAGAAAGGCATCCATATAAATTCCTGAGCTTCTGTTAGTGCTGAGTATCCAAAGGGACTTTAGCAATTGCCATGAATAGAACTGTGTAGAATAAAAATCATCCTCAAGGAAGTGAATGCTTATAGTGTGAAAGAGAGAAATTGGGTGATTCCCTCCCTCTTAGTCAACATCGTGGACTTACCTCTGGTCTCTACAGCTGAAGTGTGGAAACCTTATCAGTTTTATGTGAACAGGAAGGTTTGAGACTAGTAATGGACTCATACCTTCTAGTATCAAAACCAAGGTAACACATAAAATGCACGGGGAGCCTACTTCAGACACAGTCACATATGTGAGAAGGAGAACAGGGTAAAAAACTGCCTGAAGAGGAGGAGTAATTTTAGGAGGCTGTATCTGGGGAGCTGGAAGAGCTCTTCTAGTTTTAGCTGATAACATTGTTGATCAGGATTTCCCTTACAAACTGTTGTTTACATGTATTAATAGGAAACACTGGGCATGGGTGGTATAATAGACCTAAAACTAGCAGCCTCCTGCACTCAGGGCTCCCATATCTTCCATAAATATAAATGCTATATAGGCAGAAAATTGGCTGGATCTTGTCCATTGAGACTGACCAAAGGGAGAGGCACAACATCTGGCAGTTGGAGTGGTCGAGCGATGCCAAACTCCTGTTCCCAGATTTCTTAAGTTTCTATCCTCCCCCAAACATGATTCTTTGTGGAAGGATATATCTAAGCCTCTCCCAAACAATTAGTCAGGAACAGATATGAAATAACAGTGTGATCTGTGGAGTCTGGACTGATGGATGCAGCTGAGCTGTAGCATGGGGAGGAGAGATCTTGCTGTTCCAAGCAGGGAACAGTACATACTTCCCCCATAAATTGTTCTAATTACACCCTAATTACTGTACCTGGAGGGAATCCTTCAAATGCTCTGTGCTGAAGTCTCACCTATAAATTTTGACAAGCAGCTGCAAATTGCTGGCAAAGTCATTAAGCTGCTGGTGAGAAGGTCATCAGCTAGCTTTGTACCATGGATTTAACACCCCCTCAGTTTCCTTCATTTACTTTTCTTTGTTCTGCAGCTTACATACAGCCCAGGCAAAGGATTAGATTACCATCTCACTCAGAGATTGCGACAGACCAACATACTCTGTACAGTGGTGTGTGAATCAGACACAAAAACCCAAGGCACAGTCTTACAGCATCGTCTTATATGTTACCATCTATAAAGATTACGAATTAGAGCCCTCAGCTGTCACAGTTCATATACTGGTGAATAAACTTAAACGAATGGCAGCTTTAATTTAATGAGCTAGGATAGAACATTTCCGGCTCTGTCACCCCTTCTGCAAGCAGATTATGTGGGTTAAGATGAGGAACAGACAAGTAGAAATTGTGATGTAAAACTGCCCGGTGTGAATCCAGGATTTTCTGGCACTCTGCAATGCAAACTTTGTTATTTCATTTTTACTCACATCAATGTACTACAAGATACACACTGCATATGTGAAGTGTATTTCAGCTCTAGGTAGGCCATCCTCTTAACAAGTCTTAATGACAGCTGACAAAACCACAGTCTGAGTCAAGCGGTTTCTCACCCGTTTTGCTGCCAGGAATGCCTAAGCCACAAAGTCACAGCAGGCTTTGCTATACCAGTAAGGTATATGATCCTCTTCCATCCTTATCTAGGTAAAGGAGGAACTAGGATGAAGTCATATCCTTGTGGTGTTGCTGTTGTGCTAGTGGTACTCTGGACCATGTTTAAAGCATACCTCCAAACCTTGGTCTAAACACTGGATGATATTTGATAAAATCACTTTGTAGTGGAAAGAAGGGGAATAGGTCTTCATAAGTTTTAAATGCTAGATCCCATATTGGTATGAGCCCTTAGTTTGTAACTTGCATGGCAAAGAGACATAGCACACATGTAGGTGGAATATCCGTTGATGTTCTGGCTTTTCAGGAACATTGTTTGTGCTCTTCTTTCTAAAAGACCTCATATGGTTCACGTCAAATCACAGGGACTCATAAACATTAAAATACCCCATTCAACCGTATTGTGATAAGGCTGGGAACACTAGAAAGCAGGTGTGTTGGACAGTAAGCCCTCGATCTTCCCACCTAAACGCACCTACAGACATGACTGGCTGTATTCGATGAAGGTCTTGAAATACTGGACTTGGGAAGCACTACACTGATGCGCTCTAGTTTAGCTACAGGTTGTGTGACTGAGTCCTTATAGGACAGATACCTTGAAGATATGAAAAAGAGATAAATTGGAATACTGACACATTTCATTTAGACTGTTGTACAACACAAAAATGTTCATTGGTCCTGCAGAAATACAGCACAGTCTTGGGGCTCTTTTGGATCTTTTGTCTTTCTTAAAACAGGGACCCAATATCCTTCAACAGGAATTACACTATAAGGCACATATTTTTAAGGCTCCAAAACACATGTGCAAGCTTTGTTTTTGTTCAAACATTATTATTTCAAGTAACTTTAAAAGGTGACACGAAAGACGGTACACTAAATAACTCATGCACCATGCAATTTTCTGCATTTCCTTCTTAGGATGCAAGGAAATTAGCCCAGTGATATTTGAATATAGTATTAAGATAGTTTTTATTCAGGAGAACTCCTCCATTGCCAAACTATTTGGGAAAGACAAGAATCTGTGAAGGACAGGGACAGGGATGAGAAAAGGGGTGGGAAGGGGCGAGAAAAGGAGCAAGGTGGGAGCAGAGCAGAGCAGACGACCTGTTCATTAAACTTAGTAGCTCTGGTTGGATCCAACATTCTGTGTATATTAATCACAAAATAATAACATCAGCAACACTCCATAATGGAGATCAGTTCTGGCATAGGAGGAAAAGAATGTAATAGGTGCAAAAAACAGGAGTCAAAAGAGTCATACAGGACTAACAACAAAGGTGAAAACTAATTACTTTTACTGCCTGACTTCTGTATATCACTCTCTAAAAGGTAGGACAGACCGTGACTGTATATTAAAATAAAATAAAATAAAATAAAATAAAATAAAATAAAATAAACAGAAATAGCCATTAATATCACAGCAGAATATGACAAGAAACAAAAAAGCAAGGCCTTGAGCTTTTTGGCACAATCTGTATCATATCTGCCTGTGATTCTTCTGGAGGTCTCTGAGCACGGCATGGCTGATGAAGAAGAACCAAAATTTGCCATTCACAATAATAACTTAGTAATATTAATATAATAGTAATAAATATTTCCAAAGTATATGAGAAAAAAAAGGCTATCCCAAAATCACATGGTTTATCTAGGACTTACCAGCTCCCAGCAGACTGATCCCTTTTTTGTTTTTCTTTAACCCAACCCTGGACATTGTGAAATGCTGCTGTGTCCAGCACAGCTATTAGCATGCTTTTTGGGGAGAAGTAGGCCAGATGGGCTAGATCAACCTGATGCTGATGAAGCCCAAGCATTCCTGTGCTGCGAGGAGGAGTCCCTGCAGCCATACCCATAGAGGAAGTTAATGGAGCAACTTCAGATTTGTGGCCAAGTGTAGATAGAGTGCAATACCCAGATTAGTGCCGTGAGGAAGATTTTTTTTTTTTTTTTTTGCTTTGTTTTTTTTTTTTTTTTTTTTTTTTTTTTTGCTCAGTGATGAACTATAATGATGTGAACATAAGACAGGGTGGGCCAGTGTGATGCCTGTACCATGGTCAAGTGGTGCATCACCCTCCTTGATCTATGCAATGAAAATACTCCTCGTCCAAGCCACAGGTAGAAAGCAGACCTGCAATCCTCCTAGAAGTCAGCATCTTTCTAAGCCTCCCGCACATCCGCTCAACAGAACCACCATGGGCCCAATCCTGGGAGCATCCAGAGAGACAGGAGAAAGATTATCTCCTGAGCCCACAGGCCTGTTTGTGGGGTGTAGGCTTATGCTGGGGTATCTCAGCATGCACAGACCCAGCCTTCAAAGGCAGGCAAATGACTTAACATCACAGTTGGGTTTAAGAAGATGAAAGGAGGCAGAGAGGCACATACAGGACATCCTCCAAGCATCCCCAGTGTCCCTGGACCTCTGTCTGGCCCCTCCTCATAACACAAACAACGTTAAGCAGAAGGTCTGCACTAGCTGAAGTAAGGTCCCTCTTCTACACAGAGACTGCACAGCTCCATGACATTCGTACAGAATCGCAGGCACTGCACCATGACTTCTGCAGGGCTGGGAAGTCAGCGGAGAGCACAAAGCAGAAAGAGAGAGAGCAGTAATAATTGGTTTAATCCACCCAAGCAACTGGCTGCCAGTTGGCTTTGCTGGCATTTAGTGTATTAACTGTCAGCGCCTGACAGATTAAACAGCAGAGCTCAGTGATATGTCTCTGCTGTAGCAGACAATCCTACACTCGTGAAGGGCATTCAGTCTAAAGAAAAACCTTGCTTTATACTCTTCTGCTCTCGGTTCGTGTGGAAGTAACAACAAAGTTGCTTTAGATAACTGACAACAGAATTCGACCTGACTTCAAGAAAACTGTATTCTATTAGTGGGGAAAGGATGCAATTTGAAAGGATCAGGAGCTCATTGCTCCTCTGTTTGTACAGCTGCTAATGCAGTAGGGTTCTTGATCCATGACCACGGCTCCCAGGCATTACGAAATACTAATTATAAAATCCATCTAAGTGACAAGACTAAAAGCACAAACTGAAGCACTTCTCGGTGGCTTTCTTACGGTTAGTATGAGGAGCAGACAAGCTGAAACACTGAAATGCAAGAGTCCTACAAAAAAAATTTTTAAAAAAATAAATAAATAAAATTAAAGACCAAGTTCTGGCAAGAGCACCAGGGCTTCCAGAAATTCTACATGTGATATATGTCTTTAATTCAATAAAATGTTTAGATCCTTGCTTGTATCTTACTGTGTTGGAACAGCTAGTTAGCAGTGTGATTACTAGCTTATCAGAATAGTTTTGATTTCTTTCCAAAAAATGTAGCGAGAAATGTAGATGGACCAAAGATTTAGTCTGAGTGTCGACATGAGGGAAGGTAAGTGGACAAGTTGCTCAGTGCAATGTGGTTTTTTCCACTCTTGTGCAAGGGTGTTGCCAGCTGAAAGCCCCAAGAGCTAAACATGTTAAGTGCTATAGAGAATGTGCAGTTTTATCAAGACTTTTTAATGGCTTTTTTTCAGAGTGAAGGAGATTGTTTTATTTTTAATTAAAACTACAAAAGTGATTCTGAAAGTGATCATCTTTCCCCTTTCTTACTCAAATTCTGAAGAAAGGAAGTTATGGCATAGATACTCTAAAGCCTGGAAATATGTTTCTGCTGCATTTTAAACAAGGGCAGGCTTTGGGTCTTATTTTGCTTTTCTCATGAAAAAAAAATGCTCACATCCTTCCATCTAGGAAATATTTTCATGCAGTCAAGCAAAATTTCCTCCCACTGCCTCTATTTCAAACTGTTCTGTTCCCTTCTCACTCTTAGCTGACTTTCCCTGCCAGCCTCGCTTCCCAGGCCTTTCCCTTTCTACCCAGTCCCGTCCCAGGCCTCGCTCTACCTGGGCCCCTTGGGCTGCTCTTTGCTCCCAGGCTTGTTGGTCTTGCAGACCCACACTATTTTAGCCAGGATCTTTTCTCCTCTATCATGTTGCTTGGGTGCCTGCGCAAGAAACAACCAAGCACAAAAGAGAGGTTTTCTGCTTTCAGCACCCATTCCCTGCCAACATCCTCTGCTGTCAACACCTTTTATCTCCAGCTTGCCAGAGGAGGGAAGGATGAGATTCAGCTCCAAATTCAAGTATCCACATCTAGATATCTACATGGAGGTGTCCAAGCTTCCATTAAGTCAACAGAGATCTGGTCAACAGAGACTGATCCATATGTCCTCGCAGCTGGAGAGCTCAGCTGTTCTCCAGGCTCCACTGACTACCACAGGATACCAGATACCTATAGTGCTTGTTAACATTTACCTATAAGCTCCTTAAGTCTCATGTGAATCTGAAGTCAGCACATGAAAGACGCATACAGAGATGCCGTGAAGGGATGGAGTAGCCTCCAGGGAGCCCAAGTCTTGGGAGTCTTTCTTGCTTCTTCTATATTTTCCAGAAGATTTACAAATTTGGCTATATCTGTGAGCCATCAGCAAAAGGCATATCTCTGATGCTAAGATTACCAACAACTGGCCTGACAGCTACTGTGTGCATCAAAGTCTCTTAAAAAATGCTAGTGTCTTTTCTTTCACAGAGTGAAAAATTTCTTTTTCCAATTCTTTTTTTCAGTCTTTAAAATGACTGAAATAGTTCAGCACACACACGCCCTTCAGTCTCAGGCACACACCCAGCAAGAAAAATCTCAGCCAGGATAATTAAGGTTTGGCAAAGCTACAAGTAACTGAAATGAGGGTAAGTCTTGCATAATCTTAACCCTATCTGACTCTACCAGCTCAGCTCATGATAATAATACCTTTTCTTCAACCAACACCACACAGATCTTCTTTCTCTAACTTGTCCAGAAGAGAAAGTCATATTCTCTGTTCTTATCTTTTATTGATAAAAGCATAAAATTCTCTGTTTGCCTAAATAAAATAAAAGTCATAGTCTTCTCTCAGTTCTGCCAGCATGCTTCCATTCTTTGCAGCTGACCTCATCTCAGGCTATCTAGTGTGACCTAAATGACTGAGTTCCCAGTTCCTAACGCTTTGCAGCAGCGTTTCACGTGATCTGCATTGTCTTCTTCCCCCGTTGCACTTCCTCCCTTTCTGCACACACCTGTTTGCTTGTTTGTTTTTATTCTCTACTAATAGCACATTCCTAGGGCAGAAATCATAGTTTTATTCTGTGTTTCTGCAGCTCCTAGCACAGTGCAAACCTGGCACAAGACTCAGGATATGAAGAAAAGACATGCAAGACATGCTCAGCTAATGGTTACATGCACATCTAACTAAACGCTTCAGCTAAGACCTTCCACTCAACAAAAATGTGTTATTTTCCTTATTACCCAGTAGGTCAAAACATAGTTTTTTAACCTTTTCAATTTAAATGCAGCAAGGCCTGATAATGAATCACTGAGTGTCTCTACAGAAAGTAATCACCTCTCACAATGCATCTTTTCTTATTGACATTCACCTAGGTTGGGGAGTGACTCACCAGCTGCTGAGCTCCAGAAATGTTCACTTTCACACTTCACACGACACAGTTTGGCCTCAATCACTAATGAAGGGTTAGGATAAGTCAGGGGAGACCTACTGCTCCTTGCCAGAAATGTCTCACCCTCAAGCATCATAACAACCTGTCAGTTAAAGAATTCTAAATGTTTACATGATACATTGAAAAATCATTATTAATTAATCATTTTCCAGACTCCCATAGATGGAAATAACAAATGAAAGAAATACCACTGCTCTGCCTACAAAAGCTTACAGACAAAATTAAAAAAGGCAAAGATATATACTCTTGCCCTATTCCTTGCCCTCTGCGTGCGTATGGGACAGGACCTCCTCTGGGCCCAAGATCCCAGCAAAAACTGTATTACGGTCAGAGACCTCAGCTCTTTGTCTGAAAATGCAGTAAGAATAAAAATTCAGCTACACTGGGCAAAGCATCAGCTGAAAGAATTTGTTTCTCCAGCAGCTAAAATGAGATAATGGAGGAAGAGCTGCTATAAGTAAGGCAGAGTAAGGGCTATTTACTCTTGAGTGAGTTCTGATGGACTCATGAATGTATCAAATTTAAGCAGTGATTTAGCTGAAAGGATGGAAGTGGAGACACTTAATTATTAGGCCGTAGTCAATAATTTCAGAAATGGCATCATCAGGTGACTTTAGTGATGCCTTCTGGAGTGTATACATCTATACAGCTCGTATGAAAATTGTAACATTTTCTATACGGTTGCGGAAATATCTTGAATGACAAAACTTCACATCTAGTGATCTATACATTTTTTTTCAAATTATAACTCTGTCATAGGCAAAAAAAAAATAGATTAAACTGTGAACACCAGCAGACAGCAGATAGTTGGATGTATATGTGTAGAAAATGTCCAAAACTGAACTCAAAATCTCAGGCAGAACCCTGCTACTTGCTAGCTGCAAATGGTACGGATTGGCTGTAAATTTTGATAACTGCTGGACTAAAAGGAAGTTACACATCCTGAATCCTCCAGTTAATAAAGAGATGAGAGGTAGAACCACTAGTTAGGAGCTGATCACACTGGATACTTCTGCATATGGACTATTTAGACTGGGAAAATGGGGGCTGAAAAGAAGAGGTGGTGCCAAAAAAACCCAAAATCCTGGAAAAAAAGTGATCTTAGACAGAAAAAAGGGGCATGAAAAGAAGAAGGTGTGGCTGGAGGAAACATCCTGGAGCTGGGGGAACTTGTGAATGAATGTGTGAGACAATCGAGGGGAAAAGGCTCTAATTTCAGTGGTTCCTAAATAAACCCCAGTATAACTATGGGTTGTCATTTATTCTGTCCTGCCTGGGCAACCTTCCACAAGCTTTACATATTTATTAGCAAAAAAAATTATTACTAATTCTTAATAAACTTATATATCACAGTTTTATTTTAACATGAATACATAGCACATTTCCTAAGGAAATGGACCTATTAGATACAGTGTGAGACATGTGCAAGATATACATATTTCAAACACTACTGTGATTCTCCTTATTTTCCCTTATCATATCCACCATGAAATGATCCTGAAATTCATCATCTGTCTCATCCTCAGTGTTTACTTGTTCATCTTTGTCACCTCTGGATGTCCATTCACCAATCTGGCAGAAAAGGACCTGGTTATCAGGATACAGACCACCTTGGGATGTCAGTGAAACAACTTCTGGATGCTAAAATTCCCTCCAGTAGGTAAAAGAGTACTTACAGTATATAGTCCAAGGGGTGAGAGGGATTGAACCACAGGGATCACCTCCAGGATCCTACCTGACTGTTCACATGGGATAAATGATGAACGGATCTGGATGACATAAGATGGCTTTAATCCTTTTGGCAAAGAGGAGTTAGTAACAGCATTCACCCCATTAAGGACAGCATGCAAATTCCTGTAGTTTTGCAGAGACAGCCACTGATAAGTCATATTCTTATTCTTGTCCCAGCTTTGAGAAAGATCTCTTCAATATTGCCCAAGTTTTAGGGCTCAGTTTTTTTCTTGTCTGCTAACACAGTAAAAATGTTTGACTGGCACGCAAGCATATCATTGGCTTACATCCAAGGAAGCATGCTAATTTTGTAATATCATTACATATTCTCTTCTTGGGATTTATCCTACAATATTCTGGCACACTACATAAGATACCACAGGGCAGAGCACAAAGATAGCTTCAACTTCAAAAGTGATGATAGACAATGAGTATTTCCAAATTAACAGGATCTTCTCATTTTATGCAATTAAAACTACCACAATATTTCGATGAGTAGAATAACCTCATGCACCAGTGTAGGTTGGGGGGTTGACCTGCTGGAAAGCAGCGCTGCAGAGAAGGACCTAGAAATTCTGATGGACAACAAGTTAACCATGAATCAGTAATGTGCTCTTGTGGCCAAGAAGGCCAATAGTATCCTGGAGTGCATTAGGAAGAGTGTAGCCAGTAAGTCAAGGGAGATGATCCTGCGCCTCTACTCAGCCTTGGGGAGGCCACATCTGGAGTACTTTGCCCAAGCCTGGGCTGCCCAGTATGAGAGAGACATGGAACTAATTGGAAATGTCCAGCATCAGGCTATGAAGATGACTAGAGGACTGTAACATCTCTCTTATGAGGAAACGCTGTGAGAGCTGGAATTGTTTAGCCTGGAGAAGAGAAGACTGAGAGGGGATCTTAATGTTTACAAATATGTTAAGGGAGGATGCCAAGAGGATGGGGCTGAACTCTTTTCTGCAGTGCCAAGCAACAAGACAAGAGGTGACAGGCACAAACTGAAATACAGGAAGTTCCATCTGAATATGAGGAAGAATTTCTTCATTTTGAGGGTGACAGAGCACTGGAACAGGTTGCCCAGACAGGTTGTGGAGTCTCCTTCTCCAGAGATATTCAAAAGGTATCTGGATACAATCTTGGGAAACATGCTCTAGGTGACCCTGCTTTGGGCTAGATGATTTCCAGAGGTCCCTTCCAACCTCAACTATTCTGTGATTCTGAGTACCCATAGTTTGAGGTGCAGACCTTTTACCTTCTGCTTGAGATTTAAGGTCTATTTCTTCATCATTATCACTGAATAACTTGAAGCAAAGGGATTCAGAGTTTTACCTTACCTCTGTATTTTTCTATTTCTTGACAAAAGAAGTGATTAAGCTTGACTTTTTAAGAGATTTCACAATCTTCTCTACATTATTGGACCTTGTAGTTTGCAGCCCTGCTCTCAAGATGAATGTTGGACCCTCTATTGCACCTCCCAGCAGAAAAGCCTGATGTACCACCAGCTGCATGGCTATAAGCAGCTTAAGCTTGAGCCATGATGCTAAAGCCTACAGAGTTCTCATAAACCATCTTTGTGGAAATATTTGCCAACTATAAATAGAAGACTGTCAACAGAATAAAAGCAATCTTTTCTGAAAACACTTTTTGGTGCTCCCAGACAACTTCCACAGCAGTTACATCAAAAATGGATATAAACTACTGGTGCTAATCCTAAAGATTGAAGTTTCATCAATAACTTGTTCACACACAGCCTTAAGTGCTTTCTCCTTTTTTTTTTTTTTTTCTTTTTTTTTTTCTTTTTTTCTTTCTTTTCCAGGGCTGTTGATAGCACCTGTCACTAGCTAGAAAAATCTAGACCCAAGGAGATGTTGTTGTGGGCCAGCACACTGAATCTAGTCTAGCCTGAGGCTAGTGAGCAGCTTGATAGGCAAGTGAGCAGCAGCTAAATCAAATCCTTCTTTGCTCAGCCTATGTAATTTCATCCTTGTCTTCCTCTGTCTCTAATGCAGTATGTCACTGCTTTGTCTTTTCACAAGACAAGCCTGTGATGCTTTTGTCCTGGACTTGTTTTCACCACATTACCTGATGACTTTTCAGACCTTGGTTGAAGAAACAGAGACTCAACAGCAATTCCACTTGTGCATCCCAATGCTACTTCTCCTGACACCCCCTAGCATCACCCCAACCAGACAAGTGTTCGCAGGAATGCTCCTTGAACACAGTCTTGGTCTACGGTGATCCTAATTTCCAGATGCAAGGGGCTGTACTTATCCTTTCAAGTATTGAATGAATTACATAATGTCCAGACTATTTACTGTTCAAATAATTCCTATCTAGTTCTTAGTAACTTCACCACAAAGGCAGCATGATGTAGTTTGGTAGGCATTTTGTTTTCCACGTGTGAATGAATGAATGAAGTGTGGCCAAAGGAGTTTATCTGTTGCTGTATTTTATGTTTTCCTTCTGCTCTGTTAAAATGGCATGGAGAAAGCATGTGACTGAAGCAATTATATTTATTGAGCCCTTACACGATTCTGGAAGCCGAGGAGACCATGATGTATTCGTGCCTTGCATTTTCATGGCACTTTTCATTTATAAAATATCTCCACACAGAAATACTGTAGCTCTTGATCTTGGCTCCTTTCAAATCTATCATCTCTAGCACTGTGGCAACTTTATGCATCAATAATAATACACTCTGTACTGAAAGCTGCACAAAATTCTCTTGAAATTCACATTAAAAAAAGAACAATACAGAGGCACAAACACACCTGATCTTATCAAATCTCAGTGCCACTTTGAACACCATTTTGGAAAAGCTAGTCATGTATAAAAGTTAGCATGCTTAAATAGGTGGTACAAAGCCAGACAAAAAGATCCATCTGGAATTCTCCTGCCTAGGCACTGGTTTCACCTTGACTCATGGACTAACTTAATAGACAGGGAATGAAAGACCAACCCGAAAGTAATTATGAACAAAAAATATCCACTGGTGATTTACTCAGTAAATATCACTCAACAGCAAGTGAGTGGGAGGACTAAAGAGAAAGCCTGAGTACCTCATTAATGATGTGAGAGGTGATTGTGTAGGAAAGTATTGGTCATACAAACCAGAACTGAATGCTGAACAGCACAAATGCAGTTCAGCTTCTTAGAAACCTGGCTGCTAATCTTAATAGGTTTCATCCTGAAAATGGATCCTTTTCCTCCAGTGCTCATCATCACACTATGCCATTTCTATACCTGGGATTGTATACCTAATATATCTAAGATTATAGCTAGACTATACCTAATTCCTTATTTCCAATCCACTGCTTGAAACACTGGGCAGCTTTGCAGCATCTTGTTAGGGCACTTTCCAGTATGGGAAGTTCATCTGATGATATACTAAAAAACAACAGAGGGATGGTCTTACATGGATATTTTATTGTAGTCTAATACATTAATTGTACTGCTAATTTCTTAGGGTTTAAACCTTTCAGAAATATAATTCCTATTCCATTTTTTAGCAAGGCAGAAACAGAAATGCAAACTGAAGTTCTAGAGTAAAATGAAGGTGGTAAGAATTGAATCAATGTTCTTCCCATCCATTATTGAAATAATCCTGGGTTCCAAAATAGGTTGTAGAAAATACTCTGCAATGAATTCACATACAGACAGCACCGCTTGCCACATCACATGAATATTGCAGATAAAATCCAGTTCTTCACTGCAGACTGTGTATCTGAGGAGGAATTCCTATGGAAGCAATTTCATGTGAAATTTAGAATGAATTCCCAAGTCATACAAAGTGCTGGAAGAAGCCAAGATGGAATGCTAACCTCCAGGATAGGTAGATTTACACCTATTTTAACATGCCTTTCCTTGAAGAATAGATTTGTGCTGCTTCTCAGTAGAATTCTTAAGGAAAAGTTTGAAGAACAAGAGCGTATGGCCTTGTGCGGTCAAGATTTAACATGTACAACAACCTTCCTTCCCTTCTTAAGAGATCTTTGAGCAAGGAATCAAGCTCGCTGAATTCAAATTGTGTATGAAAAAAATCATTCAGGGAACGGTCTAGAAAAGAAGGCAATATTGCTTCTCTGACTCACAGGTTTCCTGCAAATAGAGCAGCATATCAAACATTTCTTTTCTAAATCTCATGCTAAAGGTCAAGTGCAGTAGATTGCTACAGTTTTACAGAAGTGAGTGGAACTAAAGCAGTCTTTACTATGGATCTAACTTGCATTTTCATACAAGATGACTTTGCATCTTTGCTTATCAGCATTATTTTAATGACCTAATTCCCACAGAGACCTTTCAATTAAGCCCCAAACATGCTTAGTTTTTATGAACATACTTGCTAAAAAATGGTCCCTGTTCTGTATTAATTGCAAAAGAAGTGCCATTTCTGAGCAAAGGAAAAATGTCTCTGGGGGGAGGGGGGGGGGCTGGGGAGGGCAGGAGAATGAAGAAGTGAAGGAGAGAGCTTGAAAACAGAAGGGATTCCCTAAACAAGCTAAAATAAAAACTCAGTGAGAACAATCATACCTGTTTCACATTTTGTTCCTGTGTTTTTTCCTTTCAAAGGCTGTGACTGGGCACAGGAGAAGTCAGCTATCTACCTTGTGCTGGCCACTGCAATGTGGCCAGGTAAAAGCATTGAGAAGGGAGAAGATTGTGCCGCCCCTGAGAAAAACTGAACATGCCAGAGAATGAAAAGCTTCCAAGAAGCAGTATGGAGCAGACAGAGAAACATGTAAGAGTAGGAGGCCCCTGAGTCCCACAATCAGCAGAAAGAGGGTGAGTGGGGACCGACTGGTCAGTGTTGATCCATGGACGAGAATCAGGTACCTTGATATGAGACTAATGCAGTTCAGGTTTGCAATGAGCAACAATAGGTGATTCTGCTTAAAATGGGCCACAGGACTGATAAACTCCTTGCTAAAGGTGGCATGGATGCAAGGAGTTTGCACAAGGTCAAGGAAGCCGGCACAAGTTTCCCTTGAAGAAGGATCTGTTGGCAGCTACATAGACAAACTACAACAGGCTAAAAAATTCCTCAGGCTGAAAATACTCAAAATCTGGGAAAGTATTAGAGGGGAGGGTTTAATATTTTCCCTTATCTTTCAGTAGGCTATTTCTTATGGCCCTAGTTGGAGTGAGAATACTGGACAGATGGTCCAGGATAACCCCTTGATCTGAACAGTATGGCTCTTCTTACGGGGACAGGCAGCCAGCACTAATAAGATACAAAAAGCAACTCTGCTCCAGAGGGTACCATGTGCAGGATGTCACAATCCAGGAAGCTACTGAAAGATTACTGGACAGAGAACAAATCTCAAATAAAGGACCCAACTGCCAATGCAGAGCTATGTTTACCAACCACTTCCCATTCCCGCTCTCTCTCACTCTGAGCTCTCTCTGTTTTAAAATTATTATTGTCTCAGTTTCTGTTGTAATACAACCTACCTTTTGAGACATTGAAGTGTTGCTGGGAAGTTTGGAGGGGGTTGGGTCTCGCTTTCAGGGAGACGTGCAGGTAAATCCACCTAGAAGCTCTGCCTTTCTCACTCATTGATCTGAACAACAGACATATGCTTCCAGGCATTCTTTTTTCCAGCAGGTTAAACTCGCCAGATTGTTTTGCAGGTGGGACAGGCCGATAATTTCAGCAGTACCTACAGCCCTGGAGGAGCCTGGACACAGACTATCATGCACGGGAACTGGCCGTCATCATCACTGTGTGGGTCTGTGCATTTCATACCACTCCATAACCTCCCTACCGTGTCTGACAGTGTTTGAAGATACATTTTAGACCTGTCTGGCTGTAGATTAAAATGAAGGGCAGGGATCCTTTGACTGAAATGGTTGATTTCTTTGTAATATATATAACTTTGAGAGCTTACTACAGCTTATCACCTAACTAGGTATCCAGCTGCGGGATCAAGCTAGGAGCAGATGCCTGTACAATACTGCTGCCAAGAAGTGTGTTTACAAAATATATGAGCAATCCCACCCAGAGAGCAGTTCATGCCTCGTTCATGGCCTCTTCTCCTCTTCGGGTGGTAATTATACTGGAGAGCCAGAAGAAGTTTAAGTTCACGGTAGCTCTTGCAACATGGCTGTTCTTGGGGCAGAGCTCAAGCGTAAGCAAGCCTAGTGTTAGCTCTGCACAAGAGCCATTTTGGTGCCACCAACGCTCCCTGCAGGGACAGACATGAGGACACAATGCAGCCACAGAGCGGGGGCACAGGCCAAGCACCATGAATTTGCCAGAGATCTCATTTCCATTCCCCATGTCACCTTCTCATGTTGTCTGCAAATAAATGCTATTGAAGAGATTCAGCTTGGGAGAGGATTTCCATCTCGAGAGCATCATCTAAGGAAACACACTTCAGCCCAGCGTGCTAGACCCACAAGGAATCCCCACTGGGGAAGGGGCAGCCTGGGCTGTGGGATCCTCCTGGCCCCCATCTCTGTGCTGCCAACAAGCTGCCCATATGCAGCGGTGATGCCACACAGCGAGATATCCCAAGGGAATCGGCTGAAGCCTCAATGCCTAAAGAGCTTTTGCCAACAGTGGCCCAGACTAATGACTACAATCTATCCTGAAGGTAAGAAGGAAACATTATTTGTTGGTCTTCTGAGTGATCCTGCAGCTCAGCAGCTCCAGGCCAGAAAACATGAGCTTAGCCTATAGCCACCCTCTTTTTTTTTCCTTTCCTTACACAAGAAGATTAGTTCAAAAATATTCAAATGTGTCTGCAACAGTAATGGCTGCATTTCGCCAGTATATGATACATGAAATATTCACATAAAGAGAAAGGAAACAAAATGCTGATTTGTTACTGCAATGAGCAAATGAAAGAACAATCTTTTGTTACTTCCGAAATAAAATGTTCTTCCTCTTTATTTTATTTCAGCAAGGGTGAGGATTTGTGCAACTAAAAAGCACATTTCATTTTGAAAAATAATTGTAAAATATCCTTATGCACTATCTTCTTGCAAGGCAGAAGAAGATCCTTTTGGCTTTAGCTCATTCTACCAGTCTGGTTTGCAAAGCTGCTTCCAGTGACAATCTGACTAGTTCAAATAAAAGAAGTGTTCTTAGGGGAGACTTCTTTTTCTTTAGTTTTTCAATTCATTATTAGCCCTTCTTTCTGAAGAAACGTGTGATGGTTTGGAAATTAAAACAGGGCAAGGAACTAAGATCCATACAGGGCATCTATCTGCAAGTTCCTTGCCCTGTTTTAATTTCATAAGTGTCTTCAGAATCCACAGGCACACAAATCCATGATACCATAACACAGTTTTGGGGGTTTAGGGGTTTGTTTTCATTTTCCCACCAGGTTTCTCTCCTGTCCCTTCATTGGGTCAAATCAACAAGATGCTTGTAGGAAGCAAAAATCCCAACATGAATGACTGGGCAGAAGGTATCAAGAACTGGTGCCAACCTGGAATGCAGCATTTTAGATACAGTAATAGTAAAAAGTTAAAGAAAAATCACCTTAAAATGTCAAAAAGAAATAGTCTAGAAACACTGATCATCAGTTTAGCATATTCTTAACAAGCAATGCCATCTAATAAGCCAAAAGATGTCTAAAAACAGAGAGCTGGAAGGAATAAGTAAGGTCATCGCCCAAATTCTTGCAAGGGCAGGTAGCTTTTTGATAGATATTTAACTCGAAAGGGATCCACAGAGAAAGTGTTACTCCTCAACCCCACCTGCCACAGGCCATGCAGTTCTTCCCCATACCCTATGATATATTCGACATCGTTAGCACAAAACCAAAGATGACAAAACTCTAGAAGAGGGAATCAAGGACACATCCAAAGTTCTTAATCCTTGCAGTTGCAAAGCATTAGGAATAATTCTGGTTTATAAGTGTTCTAGGAATGAAGGACAATTTGTTCCTGTATCTGGTTTGGATAAGGCCTGCTTTATATCTGAAAAAGAAGCTTTGCAAATAGTCACCACATACAGCACCAGACTGTTACTGCTGTTCATATTATGTGTAGAAAGAGCTGAAGTCCAACAGTATTTTATGTGGGAAAACTATGCAGAAGCCATCAGGCCTTCGCTGGCAGATATTTAGCCTACGTGAACTAGGTTTTTCTCCCTCCTTGCTCTTTCTGTGAACACACACATCCATTGCAAAGGGCAAACCTCTGAACAGCCAGCAGTAGTCTTGAGAAGAAAATCTTCTTTTCATCTAGATACAAAGCAGATACCTGGGCTGATCTGAAATATCTTTTGTACACGTCGGAGGGCGCAGATATGCTGTAGCTGACATAGCTGCCCAGGGAACACACACAGATGCACACTGTGAGCTACTGAAGCCAGTTTTTGCAGGATCGAAACTGCCAGTTTCCTGCTGTGCACTTAGAAATAGCATGTTACTCAGGAAGGTTTTGAGTCTAAGCAATAGGAATAAGAACATCTGTTCGGCAGTGGGATGGTTTCAGTTAGGAAAAGCTCCCAGCTGAGGAGGCTGGACCAGAACTGGATGCATACTTCTAAACTCGTGTCGTTTCTCCCTCCCAGTGACCATCCTTTCCCTGAACTGTCACCAGGCTCAAGATCCTCTGGATAATCTCTGAAGGACTCTGCACTGAAACCAAGCAGGGAAACGGAAGCAAGCGTTTTTTTCACAAGTTCTGGAGCTGCATTCCCCATATTGCTAGAAGAGCTGTAGCCATCCAAGAGCACTGTGGGACCTAACATGAACCCCAGGAGCACGGTGCTATGGCCAGTGTGTGTGTACATACATCCTGTTGTTTACACCCTGGTTGTGAGACCACAAAGTCATGGCAGCTGTAAGAAGTATATCTAGCCTGAGCTAAAAGGAGTGGGGAGGAGGTGGTGTATGGGAAATTGTCCTGGCCCAGGTTCAAGCCTTGTAAAAATTCTGGGACAAATACACTTTCCATAAGCACCTGGAAGATAACAAGGCATGGCAGTAGCTGCTTCATGCGGCAGCAAGGACAGGCAGCCCGTGTGGATGTGTCAAGAACAAATTGTGTTGAACTGAGCTAATTCCACTTTTAGCAATGTAACAGGCTTTAGGAATAAAAGAGAAGTAGCTGTCACGAATCTTGCCATTACTAAGGTTTTCAAAATGGTTGCACGTGACATTCTCATAAACAAGCTGCGGTAGCACGGTCTAGCGGAGACGATGACAGAGTGGGTGCAGAGCGGGTGCGATAACGTATCAGCGCGGGTATCGGCGGTGCATTGTCAGAAGGAAGGGTGTAGCAAGTGGAGCTCAGCCAGGCCTGCTCTGCATCCAGCTCTGGCATGTGTTTGCACTAATGAATTAGCTGATGGAGAAGAGAGTGTGGTTATTAAATTTTCAGATGGCATAAAGCTCGGAGGCAGCGTATGCACAGAAGGACAGGATTAGAATTCAGAATGATTTTGAAAAATTGCATGACCTGTCTGGGAGGAAAGAGAGGGGAGGGAAAAAAAAGAATCAGCTTGAACAGGGGCAAGTGCAAGACTATAAACTTAAGCAATAACCAAATATACCACTAGCAACATTTTCCAATAGCAATCGTGCAGCAGAGCGTGGTATCACTGTGAATGACAAGCTGAAAAAAAAAAAAAAAAAAAAAAGAGAGAGAGAGAGAGAGCGAGACAAATCACCACCATATCAGGATGAATAAAAAGGGGCATAACTTTTAAGACATGCAGTAGTCCTTCAGCTTGGCACTGGAAAGACCTTGGATGGCAGCATATTGTGTCCAGCTCTAAATGCAGCAGCTCAGTGAAGGTGTGGAGCAATGATCCGCAGCAGAATCAGGGGTGTGGAAAACATGGCCAGAGCAGAAAGACTAACAAATCTAGCAGTTGCTAAACTTTTACAAAAGCTTGGAAAGATCTTTAACAAACTTCTCATATATAACAAGATTGTGGCAAACAGGAATAAAATAATCTGTTTTCCGATTCTGTAGGGAATTAAAAAAAATTACTAAGCTTAAATTACAGGAAGAAATTTTAGTTTGAACTGTGTAACAGTGAGATTAGAAAAGTATTGAAAAGGTGGTCAAGGACATATATGGAGATGTCATCTTCTGAGGTTGTTAAAAATAACTAAAAAGTGATATATGTGCAGTGCTTCTGCTCCATGGCAAGAAGATGGACTGACTATTTGATCTTTCTTTGTGCCTTCCAGCTCTGTTTTTGTGGATATTGTAATTCCAGTTTAGGCATTCCCACCTAATAATGAGGTCCTGCCATAACACTGCATGTACCACTACTTCAAATCTGCTTTCAGAGAGGACCTTCCCTGGTAGTTACGCACAGGCATCCTATCGTGCTGGCACGCTGAGAAATACTACAGACTGCTAGAGTCCACCGTAGGACATATACCAGTGTGCTCAGTGTGCATGTGGATGTGCACAGATTGGTCATACTGGGACCAGCCAGCCCACAGTCAACCCCCAGTCAGCTGGTGCTCTCTGAACCTCTTCTGACTCTTCCTGTGAATGCTTTTAATGCAAGCTGTAGCCAATCTAAGGTCCATGACGGGGACAGAAATTTTGCTGTAGCTGTTGATATGAGTAAGCCTTAATTTTGATCCCATTTTCAGACATAATTTTGTGCTAATGGCCTGACATCTTAACTCCATGCGAACAAGCACCCTTGATGTGAGAGTGATTGCATGCTATTGAACACAGATTTTAATAATAATGTTCATACAACAAAGGACAGTACACAGGATCACTTTTGGAGTCTAAGCAGCAGTGAGGTCCAGGCTGGCTCTGTCAGGCATGTAGCCTGGCAAAACTCCTTGAGTTTCAGTATAGAGACATTCAGTGTGGGCTGCTCCATCTGGGCTTTGCTTGTTGCATCAGCCCTTCCCCTCTCACTATTTCCTTGCTGCCTGAGCTGTTTAAGAAAAGTTTGTTTTCATGACAGTGAGAATGGTAACACATTTAGAAAAAGCTTCTTGACAGTCACTGAGATCTTTAACATACAGAAGAAATCTTTGGCTTGGATGTGGTATTTATTTAAGCACCATTTATTCCTTGTCGCTTGGACTTAGGAAATTGAAAGCAAAACACTGTGGAGTTTTCCAGCCTTCTTTGTGTGGCTTAGGGTGATATTCATTAGAGATGCTATTTAGGCTCCCACTGTAATTTGATGTGACAAATGATATGGCACTTGTTCATAATTTATTGCCTTGTTTCTCCTATGGTACTCTGTCCAAGTGTAGGGAACCTTCTTCAACTGAATCTGGTGCTTCTGACAGTGACTGATCATCTGCAATCAATGATAATTACACCCATTACCCCCATGGATTCATGTCCAACCTGAACTGCTCACTCTGACTCAATGTCAAAATACCAGAAAATCAGCATTTCGGAAGCTGAACTGCCAAATTCAGAGAGAAGGCTACGGAGCACAGATGAAGGCAAAAAGGCAGACAATGTTGGAGTAGACACGCTGGAGTAGGCAAAATGACTTAATGAGAACAGCTCTTAGATGGATACTCTCAATGACCACAGGATTCATGGAGAATATCTGGTCTCGAGACTGGATCCCAAACAAATGCACATTCAGGAGGTAGTGCTCTCCTTTCAGACATCAGATGCATTTGTATTGTGTATAGTACACCAGACGCAAAATCTTTTGTCTTCTGAGATCAGCAAAGTTGTGTTTCTTTTAATGTCTGTGAATATATATTATATTTGGTCCATCAAATAAGAATTTCCAAAGACTTAAGACAACGGATGAGTGCTAAACCCCATTTGAAGGGAATTCAGGACTTGTCTTCGGTTGTGCTTCTGAAAATCCACTGACCTCCTAAAAATATGGGGATGATAGCAATCGTCACTTCTTTTTGTTTTGCCACCTGAAAGACTTCAGTAAAGAATGCAAGAGAAACCTCTGATTAGTACTCCTAGCTCGATGACCTTCAGTTCTTCTAGCATTGACCTTAGCCACTGAAAACTAAAAATACTGAAGTTCATGCAAAGGCAAGTTGAGGGAGCAGTAAGTAAATGCTGCAATCTAGTCTTTTAGATTTATGCTGACCATAGATTTTTAAAGCCTGTGTTGTAGCCGTAGAATTTTAAAGCCAGAAGGAGCCTTCATAATCTTTACTCTGCATAAAATAAGGCGGACTGCTATAGTCATCCTTTCGGGTTGAGCTAGACAGTAGGTTTTACAGATCTGAGGCAGTGGAGAATACGCCATAGCCTTAGATGAACTCCTCAGCATTAAAAAATATGCAGCTTATCTGTAGTCTGAACTTGCCTGGCTTGAGCTACCAGCCTTTGAAGTATTATGCATTTGTATGTTAAATTAAAGAGCCCTCTGCCCTTATATATATTATTCTCCTGAATTTCCATTTGCAGCTTTTTTCAGTCACCATTTTCACTTTTTATTACTATTCTGCTGCACCAGTTCAAAGTTTTCAAATAAAAGTCCTATCCAATTCAAGGGGACAATGCTCCTCTCCTATACAAGTCTGTCTGCAGTACAGTATGGGATGAAGGGAAATGGATGCAGAACTCCCATTAATGCTGAATGTCAGCTTTAATGGTGTCCCCCCAGAGTATGGGTTATATCTAGGTCTTTTCATCAGGGGCCTGTATCCTAGCAGTTTGCCATTCTCTGGTATCAGTGCTTTAAGTTTTAATGAACACAGGCAAAGGAAGGTGCTTAGCAACAATACATATTGCACAACAAATACAGGAAAAGCAGTCTAAGATTAGATTTTAATACCATCTTAATGACAACACCAAGATCTAGTGATTGCTCTGTGTACCTATGCCACTCTTATAGAGGCTGTCATGCTATGGTGCATACACACTACCGTGTTTTCCACTTTGGGAAGAAAGATTTTGCAAGCAACCAGGGCAAATGGAGGGGAAAATATATCAGACAGCATGATGTCAAGAAAGAATCTCCTCTTGCTGAAAAACACACTTCAGTCTGTCCAAGTAGCTCAATGGCATGGTCAACGTGCCCTCTCTTGGATTAATTTCTCAGGATTTCTCTTGACACCAATAGACTGGAGAATTACAGCAGAGATGTTGGCACTGCTTCTTAAAGATTACATTTCCTTTCAGATTGTTAAAGATTACATTCCCTTCTCTACCCCCTTTTTAGCTCCATTTGCTCCAGGGAATCACAGGCATGCGATTAACGGATCTAATCAGGCTTCTGAACTGTTGACTGTCAAGAGAGGACAAGCTAAAATGAGCCCTGAATTGCCTTGAAAAGAGCTGGTTTTCTCAATGAGAAATTTGTGGACCCTCCAATGTGTTGAACCGTATCAGCCCAAAAAGAAGGCAGAAGATGTGAAATACTAAAAGCTCCCCAAAGACGCCAAAGTCAGCTTGAGCTTGCCATTTGGGAATCACAAGCTAAGTAGCAGAAAGGAAAAGCTACCAGAATTGGAACTGGACCCTCAAGCCCAAACCCTTTACAGTGGGGAACAGAGAGGCAGAATCCGAAGAGTTTGACAA
Source organism: Rhea pennata (assembly GCF_028389875.1). NCBI lineage: Eukaryota > Metazoa > Chordata > Aves > Rheiformes > Rheidae > Rhea > Rhea pennata. Next base: position 158,708,830 of record NC_084664.1, read on the forward strand.
GGAGCATGAGAATTTTTCCCTCCTTACCATGTAGCTAAGATGTTGCCTTGGAAGGATTCAGTTTGTCAGACACAAGCCTCTAAAAAAGGCCATAGTTGCTACAGTTTCAGTCCCATGCTAAACCCATAACAAGGGAAAATCTTTGTTTTGATTTGTAATCCACTGCTAGCATTGCTGTTATACCATGCTCTATACTAGGCAAGCTACACAAAGGCAGGATGACTGTACATGTCAGATACGGAGGGAGGGATGGGAAAATAAAAACTAGACATAGTTAAGTCCAGAACATGAATCAGATGAATGGGAACAAAACCTCAGTCCTCCCGATGCCTTTGACGTTGCCACCTTGATGCAGCCTGTGTCTGACCTAACATCAGCTGCAGGAGCTATTTCTCAGTCTCCTGCAATGTTGCAAACCTTCTCCAGAAAAGGAACCAGGTGCAAAGTACTCACAGTGCATGTCCTGCTTCCTCATCTCTGATTCACAGAGGTCAAGGAGACACTCAGAAAAGTGTAAAAACTGATTCAGGCTGAGAATATCTGGAGTTGTGTCCTTGTTACCCAGTAAATGTTGAGCATTAATTCAGATCTCTTATACTGCTCCTAGCGTTGATCCTTCTTATGAAGAAGAAAACGACCCAACAAGAGTCTTAATTGTCCATGTATCAGAGTTTCAGATATTCTCTCTCTCTCTCTCTGTGAACCTTGGAAGCATATGTTCCCTTCCTAGCAAGGCAAGACACAAAGCTGCAGTCTTCTGTACATTACCCAAAGCAAGGGAGAAAGAGGGCAAATCATGTTAAGAAATGCATTTAGGAGGAAGGGAGAGGCTTTTGAGGAGGAAGTAGTGAAACAGGAAAATAATGTTAGAGGCAGTAGCTTCAGAGAAAACACGCAAACAGAAGCAAAACTAAGGAGAGGTGGGAAGAAAATGCTGATGAACTAGGGGGACGAGAAAGAAAAATGAAATCAAAGGGAATCTCAGCAAATTTCCATAATGTAACACTGACAATGCCTTTTATGATTATAAACAGGAATCCTCAGAAATGTTCCTTCTGATGAAGTTTGCATAACCAGACTTTAGTATCTCTGAACATTTTCCCAGCATTGGCAGAGGCAGATCCTTTCTCTTAATGCTGCATGCTCCAAATATGGGCTATCCTTGTCTGTCACCAAGATCCATGAAATAACATCATTGAGGCCTCCTCCGGAGGGACTGGCATGTTGGCTCCAGCTCTATGCTGGAGCTCTTGGTGCTGCATGCTGCCGCCAAAGAGTGAGACCCCTGCACTGAAACTGCTCTTCAAGAGAAATATGGTAAAAAATACTGTATTTTATGCAGAGGCAAAAGAAACATCACTTATACAATGCCTTGTGACCCCTGGACCCAGATTGCTTCTTGTCTAGAGCTAAACAGAAGCTGTTTGATCCTTCCTATGTGCAGGATGAAAAATTGAAAAATATCTGAAATTACAGGGAAATTAGTGAAATTGTAGGCCACCGAAAGCAAATCCAAATGTACACATTTGTTTTTGGCTGTAAACACTTCTGTAAATCTCAGCCTGCACCTAGTTCAAGTTCAGATTCAAGAACTGACCCAGAGCACAAACAAATAATACATATTATTGCTATATACCATGTTACGTTTACCTGACTCTACCTTCTCAGATTAGATATTGTTCATTTCCCCAGACATGTTTTTTTTGGCTCTGACATTTCCTATGCAACTATAAATAATAATAAGATTATAGTTGTCCCTGAAATAATTTTTGAAATCTATACACCACTGTTCAATACTAGTATTATAAAGATAGATAGAAAAATCACCTTACATCAAAGAGGAAGCTTTAGAGGTCTACAGAGTGAATAGACCAAACTTTTCCACCTGAAACACATTTTGCTTGTGTTGTTGATAAGTATAGAATAAATCCATCTCAGTCACTTCAGAAGGACTAATACCAATTATCTATTCCCTCTGTGCATCATGAAATGATGAGAAATAGTCTCTGACCGCTTCAGGGCCTCTGCTGCAGACTTCAGGGGGAGGACTTTCCAGTGGATTGCCCTCAAAATTGCACGAACAGTAATTGTATCCCCAGTCCAGGTTCACCAGATCACCAAAGTTTGCTGGAAGGGACTGGAGATGGTTGTTTCCCAGCCAAAGTGTGTGCAAATTCCTTAAAACACAGATGTCCTCTGGCAGAGTCTCCAGTGAGTTGAACAACAATAGCAACGTTTCCAGCTTCTCCAGATGCCGAATATCGGGGGGGATTGTGCCTATTTTGTTGTCACTCAGGTCCAGAAAGGTGAGGCTCCTCAGCTGGCAGATGGGAGCAGGCAGCTCAGTGAGGCTGTTGTTGGCCAGGTGGAGGCTGTGCAGCCTTTGCAGTGCCCCAGTTTCTCGGGGCAGAGAGCTCAGGCTGTTATTGCTGAGAGTGAGCCTCTCTAAGTGACTCAAGGTGCCAATTTCAGCAGGGATTTTCTTCAGGTTGTTGGAGTCCATGTAAAGGAGGGTTAGGTTCTTCAGGTGGCTGATCTCACGGGGGAGCAGCTCCAAGCGGTACCTCAGGCAGCTCTCCCGTTCGGGACTCATCTCCAGGACCTGCAGCTGGTCCATGCCAAAGAGCTGTGTGGGAACTGACGCTAGTTCTCTGCCTGAAATCTTGAGTTTCTTCTTCCCTTCATACTTTGGATCATGCTCTGTAAGGTACCTCCACAGTGGATCAGGGCCCATAGAGGCACATCTGAAGGAGGCAGCTGCATTCATTCTTCCACCAGAAATGTGGCCAGTTGCACAGATATTAGGACAGTCACTTGCAAAGTGTTGCACCCTCCATGAGCAACCTCTGAGGTTCTTTGCCCTCTGTGAACTTTCCTCTGCCAGGCACATTAACAACACACATACATACACAGCATTTAGGTTGCTCAGATACATCCCATTGAGTCAACATTTGCCATTCTCACTTGATCAGCTGTTCCCCTTTCAGCACTGCACTGTACACAAAAGCCAGCTCCCAGTCTGACATTGCACTCCTTGTTTAACTTACTGGGCTGGTAGCAAATACCTGGCTATGCTTAGAAACAGAAATTTTCTGCCTTTGCTTTCCAGCATTGTGCTCAAATCCTTCTCATGTATAGCTCTTACCTGGTAGATGTGCCTAGGGTGCAGCTGTCTGAGGAATTTGGTAGTCTCTGGCAGCATGTTGGTCCATCCCACGGGACTGCAATGGAAGCAGCAGGGCTGGGTAGATGAAGCACATGATGGTGGGACAAGAAAGAGACAGACTCCCAGAGGGTGGATAGGAACCTGGGAGCCAGGAACAGGTCCTGCTTTTAGGACAGTTTGTGTCTTTAAAAGTAAGCAAACACAATAAAGAATCAGTTTTGAAATCTGGGAGTCCTTCTCTCTCCAGCTAAGCTTATGAACCTCTGCACCTTGCAAATATGGTCTTTCATGTACCACACTGGCTCTGGTATATTTAAAAGAAATTTTTTTATTCCTCACTGGCATTGTTTGGGCAGGTTTGGGAGGAGAGATGAAAAGTGCCATATTTATCCCAAGCTATTCAGCACAGCGTGCTATGTAGAGAGCAGGGCATTTTCCTGCAAGCAGAAAAGTATAGATTGTAGATGTAGCCTCAGGCTGAGAAACCCACCTCTTTTGCTTTATGCTCTAATCCTTAAGGCACTCAAATAAAGCACATTTAGGACAACCATTTAAAATTCCTTTTAAGAAAAGGGATCTCCACACCTTCCTATAGACTGTTAGAGGCAGAAAACAGCACGCTGTAGGGACAGTATAAGCAGATCTATCAGGTTAGATCTCTCGGGGGTGGGGTGGGGTGGGGTGAGAGGGGACACTTTTGCCTTCCCAGCCAGCTTAGTTCTGATTTCCTCAGCCCAGGACAGTGCTGAGTTTGCAGGGGAGTCTATGTCTCAGTGCCAGTGAGCATGAACACACAGATGGGCAGTTAAGTGTTCGGAGTCCTCAGTCCAGAAACAGCTGACCAGAGGATTTCAGGATCATAGTTCAACCGTCTGGGCTCCTGATCTTTATTGGCTTTAGTCCTGAAAGGCAGATTTCAGAGCTGGCTTCCACTCCTCACTTGGACTGGGAGCAGAAAACCTCTAACTCTTTTGAAATCAGTCCCTGAATTTCCCTCAGATTCATCCTCACCATCTGTAAGAGAAAACAGTAACATCTGCCTGTTGTTCAGTAGTGTCATGAGGCTGCTTTGACATTGTCAGCTCCTGGGATGCTAGTGGCTAAAGACAGGTCTGCTGCACTTTCTGCTAGGACCTGGCACAAGGTACCAAGTTGACATTATCAAAGCTGAGTGAGTGTGGATCCTGGGAACACTGAGAGTGGTTGCCCCCATTCTTCAGAGTCACCATTTAATGCCACCCACACCCCAATGCGTTCTGAAGGCTGTGCTGGCTTCATCAAGGAAAGGTAGAGATTTTACAAGAGACAATTCATAGGACTTAAGAAAGTCTAATTATTGCTCATAAAGAAGAATGGGCATAATGATTTGGAAAAAAAATACCTACATGAGATGAATACAGGAGCCAAGGAAAAGTGAGATTTTTCACTTGCAAGGGGAAATATCTGACCAGAAATGACAGATCTTCCTATTTACTATAAAAGTAACTCAAACTCAACTCCCATCAAAAGAGCTTTGAAGCAATGAAAGCAATTTCTGACTTGAAAGTCATCACCCACAGCAGTTAAGGAGAAAAAAATATATTTCTTAGAACTCATTTTAAATATGTCTACCCTGTGAAATAAATTGTTGTGTCTGCCCTCTGCTTAAACAGGCTTCTCTCTCCAGTCAAAACCTGAGCCTTTCACACAGGACATCGTGCTGAGCCAAAGCCATGGTTAGAGAAAGTTACTCTGATGTTGTGTACTGTTATCTCTGTGCACTTTTTCACCCTTACAGTTTGACCCTGGGTTTTCCTTTACCAAGGAGCAGGTCTTTTTCTGCCCTGACTTGCAGGACATCTTTCACCCTGCTGTTGATTGCTTCCTCCTTGGGAACTTCAGAGTATGATTAATATCCCCCTGTCAAATTGTTCCCTTGTGCTTTCGCCACAACCTTCATGATCCAAAATGAAAAATGACAACACAGAGCCTGTATTTTCAGTGCACAATGTCCCTAGAGATCCACCAGCATGTTCTTATTCTCAGTTCAGACTAACTCCAATCCAAATACTGCCAGAGCATGGACTGAACCAAGCTAGGCAATTGATTGATTCAGAAGTCAGCCTTTACAATGACAATCTGCTTGGTAAAGCAGCTCTGACAATTATAGTTTCATATTCATATCTTAATGCTTTTCTAATCAATTGTTCCCATTTCACAGTCAAAAAATCTGTCTGTAACTTTTAGGTTTGATCCAGACCCGTGAGGCTAAGCAGGCTCCCTTTTCTTAATTCAACTTCACTTTTTGTAAGGATGTTGAAAGTAAAATCTAGATTCTTACGGGTTCCGTGTTTTTCCCGTAGACTTCAGACAGTTACTAAACTTGGCAGCAGGCATTAGGACACAGTGATAGGGTCAAGTTTCATGCCACGACCTTATCCCTCTCCCTCCAAGCTGTGTGGCTGCCATTCCCATAGCACCAAACACCTCATCATCTCTAGCTTGTTTATCCCCACAGCAGCTCAGTGGAACCAGAATGGTGAGATAAAGACATCTACCAGTAGGTTCCCATCCTGGTCAATGGAGCTCCAGTTAATGCAGTCAAGGCAGCTCAGAGAGAGATCCAGCTGACTACTTTAGGATGATCCCAAACACTCTCCCAGCTCCACAGCTCACATTGTAGCCACCTAAATGCAGGTCCCATGGCCTGACACTGAATCCCACTCCAAGATGGAGCATAGGATTCAATTACCTTGACGCAGGCATCTCATGTCATTCAAGGTGTTACTTTTCCTCGGGACACCTGTTGCCGATCCATCCCTAGGTCCTAACATCACATCTACCAGTCCCATCAGTGTCCCTGGCACCCAGCACACTCTCAGAGGATGTCACCCAGCCACGTGTAGGCAGAAAGTCCTGCTCCACAGTCTGTGGCAGGGCAGAACTCAGCCACTTTCCACCTTAAAAGACTGAGTCATCAGTAAACGCTCTTTGTAGGGATTTTTTTTGCCCAGATGCAGCCACTGCAGCATTTATTATTGCAGCAACAACAAACATTTGTTTTACTTCTGAACAGAGTAGTTTTGCTTTGATTACACATCTCCAAATAAACAGAACAGAGTTCAAGCTGAAAATAATAGTTAATATTATTAATAACAAGAAGTGTGAAAAGGACAGGTCAGTAAAACAATGTCAGCAGGCTGTAATGAAAAAAACCATTCACAAATGGCTAAGAAGGAAAATAATCCCTTCCCAGCTACAGCTACCAAGAAGCAGTTAATTCAGTTTAAAACACAAATATTAATCATTAAATAATTTAACACACAAAATTATTTTCTCCAAAAGATTTTTGCATTTTATTGACAGGCAAAGAAAAAAAAGGAAAAAAGGAATACTGATCTGTTTGCTACAACTGCAATAATTTACACACTTAATTAAAAAAAAAAAAAAGGACATGTGACACCAAAAACTTGTATATCATTAGCACCTTTGTAATTTGTAAATAATACATTGCCTGGTTCCCTAACACAAATTTAACAGCATCTCCTCTCTTACATCTCTTAATAGCATCTCCTCACAGGGCCAACCAGAAAAATCCAGCAACAACTATCCATTAATTCCTGGGTTTAAACTTGAGTGAATAGACCTTACTGCAGTAAACTGACACGCGCCTGCTCTAGCTGCTTCACTCTGGTAGAGCTCAAGGCGCTTAAAAAAAAAAAAAAAAAAAAGAGAGAGAGAGAGAAAAGAAAAGGAAAAAAAAGGAAGCTTCAGCCCTTTATTGCAAAGACAGGAGTACTGAGATGCAAAAAGCCATGTTCTCCGTACTCAAGCATGATTAGAAGGGGAAGAATCTGTGAACCACGTCTCTGCCCTGATCCATCACCTCCCGTCTGCTCAGCTGCTTTGCAGGGCATTGGTCAGGTAATACATGGCTATCTGCCACCTAAGCCTCCTTCCACCATACCTAATCATCTGAGCAGGCATAAAGGCATCTGCATTTTCTGGAGGGCAGCTTCTGACCAGATCCAGGGCTGTATTTGTAGGTTTAGACTCTGCCCTGATAGCAGATCCGATTTAGAAAGCAGTCTCAGGCTTGCTTTCCAAAGACTGCAAATACCTGCACACAGATTAAGGCAAAATTTGTTGCAACTTGTGTTGCCTGGGTTCATAGAGCAGTAATCCTGCATCTACACATTCCTTTCTTACCCTTTTTAAACACTGTCACATAGGGCTCACTTCTATAAGATGTGATGGCAATAGAAAAGTCCCTTTGATGACTATATCCCTACTGAATGAGCAGCTCAGCACCAGTCCTGATCTGGGTCTGCAGCACGTGTCTTGAACTCTTCTCACCAGCAAAAAATTACACTGAGTACATGCCATTTAACTGGCCAGAAACCTATTTTAAGGAAAAAGCAAGGAAATGGTACCTACTAAAATCAGAGCACAGAGACAATCAAGGATGTCCCCCAGAACAGACTGAATGGGTAACTATATGCTAGGGTACATGTTAGAGCAAAAGGAATTAGGCTGTGTTCCCTTTTCAGGGATAACTTGCAGATTTCTAGTCTGTGTCTTGCTCACTCAGATCTTTTAATTGCTATTAAAGATGCAGGTTGCCTTTCATTTTCCTAACACAGCCTCTTGGCAATAACTCCAAAAGACTTTAAAAAAATCCCAAAATCTTCAATTAGATTCAACTGCAGCAGCTCATAGGGATAAAAGATCCTGAAATTTTCTCAACATGAACATCGTTATGTATTTACCCACTTGATGGTGTTCTTGAGTGTATTGTCTACATTATGTATGGCATGTGCAAACATATATGTTAAAAGAAAATGCACCAAATTTGAGTTTAATTCCTGTCATGACGGAAAATAAATATCACACTAACATAGCCCAGTTAACATGCTTTATCTGTACAAAACCTGCTCATCGCCTTTATATGTACTCAAAATCATGGCTCATGCAATTGTGTGACTTGTTGGGAGATATCTCTGGGGTAGGAAACCTGCTCTACATTACCACTGCAGGGATGAAATCTCTCTGAGTCAAGACTTGGAAGCATGGTGCTGTTAAACACAACGTGATAAACACGTCTGCCTAACACCAAAATATAGCAAGTTTGCCTAAGAAGCAGTACAGTAACAGCTACCGCTGAGAGTTACCTGCAAGTAGCAGGCTTTTCACTTCATGATACTTTCACTTTGATTGGTCTTTCCATAGCAAGAAATACAACAAAATCAAATCAGACAGTTTATTTGCATAGGAAATAGCACCCTGGAGGTCTACACAGGAAAGACTTTCTTTAACCCTGGCATGTGAACATGTTATTTAATTTGATTTTTCAGTAAACTAGAAGCTCCTGTTATCTGCTACAGCGTGAGAGGAGACTCTAAGGCTGGCACACGGTTAGCTCTGGACTTTGGCCACTGGGATGGTTGTAGACAGCTGTGACTTCTGCTCAGTTTAGTCAGCTTGGGAGCACCATGCCATATGGTGAATGTACCAGCAGAGCAGGTTCTCACTTCTGTCTCTAAAAAAACCTGATAAGATTTCCAAACACTTGGTGTCTGTATCAGGTTCATTACTTTGATTTTCCAGTTCAAGCTGCCTAGTGCAGAACAGTTTAAAAATTGCAGTTCCTCATAGGGCAGATGCTCCAGACCTCTAATCATCTTTGTAGCCCTACACTGGACTCTCTCCAGCAGCTCCATGTCTCTCTTGTGCTGGGGAGCCCAGAACTGGACACAGGACTCGAGATGCCCTCCCCAGGGCTGAGTAGAGGGGCAGGATCACCTCCCTCGACCCGTTGGCAACACTCTTCCCAATGCAGCCCAGGAGACTAATGGCCTTCTTGGCTGCAAGGGCACATTGCTGGCTCATGGTCAAGCTGTCATCCACCAGCACTCCTAGGTCCTTCTCTGCAGAGCTGCTCTCCACAAAGTCAGCCCCCAGCTTGTACTGGTGCCTAGGGTTATTTTTGCCTAGGTGCAGGACTCTGCACTTGCCCTTGTAAAGTTCTTGCAAAAGGAACAGTGAGAAGATTTAGACTATCCCTGTGGTCTCCTCAGGCCTTACTGTGAGATCCCTCATTGTCCCCATAAAAAGTGGCTGCTATAGGATTCAAATTTCTGTCCTTTGTAAGCAGAAGAACATTAAATTTAATAGGGCTGTTCTGGCAAACATGCATTGCTTTTCCATAGCTGACAGTCTATTCTGAGCTGAATGCATTGGAGAGCTCCTCCCCAGTGTGGCCTTGCCTGCCTCACCTCCATGTGGACTGCAGTTAGCATCAACAGTCTTTTAGTCAGCCTGTATCTCACAGTCAATGCTCTGGGCTGCACAGGGCTGGATTTGAGTTTTAAGGGTGAAGGGTAAAGCTTGGGAAAGAATTAACTAGATAAAAGACAAAAATTTTGGCATCAGAATGGTTTTGCATAAGCAGCTATATGATGCATCAACATCTCACGCTCTTCAAAAGAAAAAAAAAACAATTATTTTTAATGTTTTAATATGCCCTGATGTTAGAGAAAACAAAAACAAAGCCACATGTCACATCAAAGATAATAATAATTATAATAAAAATAATTTGACCGACCGGCAGCATTTGTTGGCTTTAATCACCTAAAAGGCCTCCCAGGAAAGAAACACAGCTGAAGACATCTGACAGCTCTTGGCAGGCTTGTTGAATTCAAGTTTTAAAAACAAGTCTGGGGATAGTCTCCGCACACTAGGGTCCTTTTACATTGCTAGGCCTGGCAGCCAGACTTGCATAGTAGGCACACTGAGTGGGGTCACACTGTCCATTGGTTCCTGGAGGTCCCTGTGGGCCCATGAGGCCAGGCATCCCAGCTTCACCTTGAGGGCCAGGTGGTCCTGGCATCCCATCTTTGGCATAGCCAGGCTCTCCTGGGAGGCCTAGAATAAAAGCAAAACACCCTTGTTGAGTGGCACCCTGCAGGGATGACCCAGCAGTGCAGTGTGACAGGAGATGGCATTGTAGCCACATTGGGACATCAACTTCCACCAATTTGGGTCTGGCCTGCATCTATCTACAAGCCTGTGGCAAGCATGGCGCCTCTGAACGCCAGTCCTCCACCCCGTAGGGCTGCACAGATCCACTGCAGCCACTGTTCCCCTGCCCCCCATTCTTGGAGTTGTGCAGCTGCGCTAGCCAACTAATGATGTGTAGTCCTAGCAGAGAGGAGGGGGGCATGGGGAAGCTTGAGGCAGGAGCCAGCTGTGGGAGAAAACCAATTTGTACAAAGCATAGTGGGCCCACCAGTATTTTAAGGCATTACAGGGCCTGCATGCCAAATGCAGCCCATGGAGTTACGAAATGTTTGCTGCACTGTCCTCTGCCTGAGACACAGGTGTTAGATCTGACCTTTTATAACTTCTGAAGCTACCTGCATCTCTGGGTTTAGTTTGGTCACAGTAAGAGTCTGAAAATGGCAGATAATGCTGTTCGTTGTGTATCTGGAAGTGGAAATTAAAACCTCACTTTGGGTGTGTTCCCAAGATTAGTTAACCCAGCTGCAACTGAACTGGGTCATTGTACCTGTCAGTCAGACTGGGGAAACAAAGGTGGCCAGATGGGATATTAGAGATGTATCTCTTCCTTTTGAGCTACTGGGTACAGGAATTCTGTATACCATATTTATGTTATCCAGACAGTCAATCTAATGTACCTTTGTCCCTGTAATTATTCTGAATGATAATGGTTTGGGGGGCTTTCTGAATAAACACACCTGGAATTCCTGGAGGACCTATTTCACCTCGTTGACCAATACCAGTGTCTCCTTTCTCACCCTTTGCTCCTCTTTCTCCTGTAGAAATAGGGGGGAAAAAAGCAATGAATTGAAAACTATGACATACAGAACTAAAGGATATTATAACAGGTCTTCTATCCACACTTAAGTTGATATTGCTAAAAAAACAAGTTCCTAATAGCGCTCACGCCTCTGAGATAGGACAAATGCAGGGATGGAGATACGCACTACTACAGTTCTGTCTAGAGGCTGAACACACTGTACAATTGCTAATTGCTGGTCACATTCACAACCTCTCTGCTTGAACAAGCTGCAGCTTTTAACGCACAGGTTTTGAGGACCACTCATACGCTATAAACAGGAGAGGTGGATTCCAGTGTTGCTAGTCCAGCTGACTGCTTACATCATTGCAATATTTGAGTGAAGTCTACCCACAGCAAAACCAAACTTCGACAATAACTTAGACCTAAGGAAATGCTAGGATATTCCAATATCTAGGAAAGTATGCGATGATTGTGTTCAGAAAAGACTTTCAGACAATCCTTTTTAGTCTACTCCATTTCCCAGCTCTCCACCAGAACTGCTGTCCCTCAGCATGCTCCTTCAGCCACTCAGTGCCTGCACTAAAATATGGGCAGTGGACACACCTCATTAGATTTTCTAAACAGACTAAGATTCACTCACCTTTGGGACCAATCGGTCCAGGTGGCCCTTCAGACCCAGTCTGTCCAGGCCGGCCAGGCTCTCCTGGTGGACCAGTTCTTCCTGGGAGTCCTTCCTTCCCAGGGGGACCAGGAGGTCCTGGTCTGCCATGGGATGCTTTTACATATGCAGGCTGCATCTGAGCCAAGAGATAGGCTAACTTTACTGTGAAGGAAGAGAAATAGATTTTTTTGTTTAGATTAGAAGGTCAGTGCCTAGAGAACCAAAACTACTGACCCAGTAAATCCCATGTATTTTCAAAGACCAGCTCTTCAGGTCTTCCTAATTCGTGTCCTGACACAGCCCTTCCCCATAAGCCATCAATGCTGCCTCCCTGACTCTGTCTGCTTCTTCAGCCTGATGTTCCAGTAGCTTAAAACTTCTTCTGAATATCATCCTTAACCTTATATACTTCTCTTATCCTGTTGTCCATGATCAGAAGGCTTTTTTTTTTTCCTTTATTTGTATATGCAATGGGTGGGTGTCCATAGAACTGAATCAGCACTGCTTTGAAAGAAAGCACCTATTTTCACTGCTTCTGTAGTGCAAGTGCTACAGGTAGAAAGAAATGTTTCTTTTCTGTTCTGGGCTGTTACACACATGAAGTCAAATCTAAGGTACCCATCTCCGGCTGTGAAGTTAGAAATTGTAACTGAGGCAGCTCTCTGTGCTAGAGTATTCTCTCACTTCCATGCCGGTATACCACTTGCTGCTTCCAGATTCAAACACAGAGCAGCAAAGAGAGTTCTTAAAACACACTCAAAATCATAAAAACATCCTACAAAAGAGAGGGAAAAGGGTTTTCTGTGTTCTCTTCATTGATCCAAAATCCTTATACCTTTTAGGCTGGGGTGATGTTTAAAGTCTGACAGCATGGAAATGAAATTGTTCAAACGAATTGCCCCATTTCACCATGATTTTACCATGGAGGCAAATGCCCATGAATACGTTTCAGCTGTTCTAAGAGCTATGTGAGGAAGTCTCAGCATATGCCTCTACAGTTCGTTGTGGAGGCGGGTCAGTGGTGGCCCTAAATTCACATATTTTGAGAAAAATAGCAGGCTACATCCATTCCCCCCATATAGATGTGCACTGGATGTCTTGTCCTGTTCTCCTCCAGCTGGGACCTAACAAGCACATTTACCAGATCCCATAGTCCTTCCGCGGGCTCTTACTCTGTTTGCTCTTCCAGAGCGCAATCTGTTTTAACTTGTATCTTCTCTTTTCCTACCATCTCAGCCCAGGTACCTGCAGGAATGAGTCCACAACTAAGCTGTTTCAAAAGCCATGATGCAATTAGCACAGGCAATGGCTTTGGTCTGAGGAGGAGAGAAGGTGCCTGCACTGTTGCTAGGAACTTTAAGCAAGAGGAGTGGTAAAGCTTGCTAAGTACATTTAATTTATACATCTCTTTCCAGGCAGACCTATCTCAACATTGTCTTCCACAAGCATGAGAGGTTCAGGTGCCAGTTATACGACAACAATCTTTTATAATTTCAGAAAAATCTATTGGCTTCCCAGAGCTGATTACTTACCATCTAGCTGCTTTGCTAACTCCTCTTGGATTAGCCTTCTCAGAGTCTCCAGAGATGGCGGTTCCCCCTGGCAAGTAATAATCACAGTAATAACAAAACAAAATAATCACAGCCCGTGGGGCAAAGGAAGCCTTCAATGAGGGCTTAGCGGGTTGTGTTCTTTCACCTGCTGCATACCCAGGGCTGCAGGGACTGCCTGAAAGAAGGGGAATGCCAAGGAACTCAAAACATCCAAAATTATCGCTCTTCTGGCACTCCAAGAACTTAGAAAAGCAAAAAGGGGGGCATGGTTAGAATCCAGGTTGGTACACTGGCTCCCTCTGCTTCCTCAAGAAAATCTCCCTCCTATACATTAATAAGAGGAGTAATGGAAATCGAATCTGGAGACGCTCTCTGCATCACCAGAGCACAGTGGAAAGCAAGTTTTCTTCCTCCCTGCTCTGCACATTTCCTTGCAGAGAGATGTGTGTGTTCCTACGACGGGTAAGGCTGATGTCTAGACTTGGTATAAATACTGATTGCCGATAACCCTTATCTCAGGGGCAACGAAATCCAGCTTGCTCATACGATACCCATTCCTCCAAGCAGACACAAGATTCTGCCTGATTTCAGGATATTGAAGTGAGGCAGGCAGACTGAGGATGTAGAAGACAGTGTGGCTCAAAGATATAGTCAACACATCTGTCTCCTGGACCCCCTACCCAGCCTTCCAAGAGACAGTATCCTTCACGCCCCTTTCTCAGCTCTTCTGTGCAGCAATGCAGTTAACCAGCTGCAATATTCCACCAACATTCAACACTGTGTGAACAAGAGCTCTGGGTGATCCAAGTGAAAAATGGATGAAAGTATGTTTGCCATGCTGGAATGAGAATATTTTCGGCTGGGGCTTTCCAGGAAAACTTTGCTTTGTAAAGATGCTTTGTAAAATTAAAGAAAAAAGGTAGCTATACTTTAAAATGTCACCATTTTGAAACAACAAGCTCAAACATTTTCCTTCAAAAATTGTAAGGTGAGATGTTTCACATAAAATATGGTTTTAGTATTTTGGCTAAAATTATTCTTTGAATTTGTGGCAATTTTGAAAATACTTTTAGTCAGACTAAAAACTACGTTCTTTTCAGATCAAACCATTCACATGAAAATTTTTCTTTTCCCTCACTCCTTTTAACATACAAGAATGCAGAATGTGCCCTCTGTGTTTACAGAAAGCCTATGGGGTCTTCTAAATCAGAAATAAAAAGAACTGTAGATTTTACTAAACTGTTAAAAGATATGCCAGTTTTAACAGATTTTATATAACATTGGTGATAAATACAGACTACAGAGTTTGTCCACTTGCTGCCTTCTTCCCAACAGAGATTTTGCATGAGAAAATGATGTTTGTTTGTGACAAAAGAAATGACTGCCATTGCTCGCAACCATTTGTGATAGCTCTTAGTGACTATCTAATAAGTAAATATGAATGGAGCTCTGAAGGCTTAAAAAGTATCTTTTGTAAGTATCCTGAAGCTTTAACCTTATTAGTTGCATTATGTCTCCATAATCATTACTGGATTTCATCAAATCTCTCTGTGTTGTTGAGAAACAAAGAAATGCTTTGTCTAAAATTTATCCAACTTTACATCAGAGGTTATTTTACTGTTTATTCCCCCCCCCCCCCCCCCCCGTCAAGGTAACCTCAAAAGACAGAAATCACCCTCAACAATGGTTATAGTGGTTTCACTAGTGTAAGTAGTTGTTTTCATTCTTTTACACATATAACCCCCAGGCACTCTCCATGGCTGTATTGTTTCCTGTTAGAGAAAAAGAATATTGAGCTAAAATAGGTTTTCATGAATTCTGATGAGCTGACTCCAGGATTTCCAGGAATAAACCAGTGACCTTTCCACAGCTCAGCATTCTGTCTTGTAACAACCAGAATGAGAGGGAGATGAAAGACATATGGAGATATGAACAACTATGCATTAACACACGTATAGAAAGAAGCTGTTTCAGACTCCAGGTGCTCCTGCTCAGCTTGATTTAGGCCTTTAGGAGTATCAGGAGTCCAGGAACAGAAGCCTTCACTAAAGGTCTGAACTGCTCAGCCCTCTTGAAGTTTAATCCAACACCACACACACAAGTCATTAACTAACCTATTACAGGGGATGCTACCCACACAGCAGCAGTTATATACTGGAAGAATTCTTCTTATTATAACCCTAATTAGAATTTATGAATAACATTCATCTTGTAAAACATCACAGAAACTGTAATAAGTCCGTTATTTGAGATCCTAGTTGCATGCTGCATCAGAAGGCTGCTGCAGTAGCTACGTGCGTTCAATTAAAGTTCACTTAGCAGAAGGACCCTACCCCCACAGCACATCCCTAAATATGCCATAGCTCTGCTTTATAATTATCAACAGATAGCAGACAAAAATGCTGCCACCTCACAGAGATCATGGCAAGGGCTTGTTACAATCACCCCCACCACTATCTTTTCTACGGCACTTTGTTGACCACACACTATGACAGTAAGTATTACTGGACTCTTATCTGCCAGTCTTACCCGTGGTCCAGGAAATCCTGGCTGTCCTGGGGGACCTGGAGGTCCAACTTGCCCATTGTCTCCTGGAGGTCCGTGAGGACCCATCAGCCCAGGATGGCCTTTATGTCCAGGTATTCCGGGATCACCTGGAGGGCCCTTTTCTCCTTGAGAGCCTTTTTCACCTTTGACGCCTGGCTCCCCCTAACACAAAAAAGCCAGTGTTACCATCAAAAAAATAAATAAATAAATAAATAAAAATCTTCAGATTTCCAAGCACAGCAAAATACGAATAGCTGAGCTGGCAAAGTTACTGAGCAAAACATCTGGCGCATTACAAATGATCTACAAATTACTACTGATGCAGAATGATTAAAGAGTGTTTGGGAGGGCGGGAAAGCATGGTAGATCCCTACAGGCCACACTTCACTCTTGAATGACCCCTTCCCCCATCCCTAATCCAAAATAGCTCTCTTGATTTCAGATTAACAAAATAACTCTAATGATGCTCTCCAACCTACCCTCTGTCCTTTGGAGCCAATTTCGCCTGGTTTCCCTGGTACGCCCTGCAACAAAATAAGGGTAAGCACATAAGAGCTATCCACAGTTTTGCAATGATTCCTGTAACTAGGGGGAAATATGTTGCTGTTTATCTTACAGATCCCTGAGAGCTCTGTCTGCTTTCAAGTATCAGCATTTCAAGGAAAAGAAAAAGTTTGCTGCAATCCAGGTAGCATAATTGACACTTTTACTGAGACAGCAGCCCTACTTTGAAACAACTGGGAATTATCTTACCTCTTTTCCTGGAGGACCTTTCTCTCCTGGTTCTCCCTAAGAGATACAAAGAGTAAATTTAGCATAACACTGGAAGGAGGTAGAAGTTAGACACTAAGCAATAAACCTGAATCTCAAATCCCATCTAGGTACAAGTGTCCTGTCACACAGCAGTGGGTTTAGACGACTTATTCTTAGACTATTGCTATAGGTTATCTTCTGGAAAGGCAGTTCCTACTACTTAAAATGCATTTTCAGTACAGCTGCATATATCATGTAAAAGTTTCTAAATGAAAGGAAACATTTAGTCATTTCTGCAGAACCAGCTGAGATCAGGATATATATTTCATTGAAAATGTGTCTCTGTTTTCAGTACATTTTGTTCCTTTTTCTTAACGATGTTTCACAAAATTGCCTGAACTTTACTTTGGTTGATTTACTAAATGCTGCCAGTCCTTTTTAGCTTAATCTGTGCCAATGTTACAAACGTAGCAGCCTAAAGATGCAAGGAAAAGGTACTATGACCAACTGAGATAACGGGTACAGCTCCTGTAATAAAACTTTGAGCCTGACAGCTTACATGTTTTCCAATGATCTCAAATTACCTAAATTTAAATAAGCACCCTACTATTTTTCTCTATAGCCTGCATTTATCAATGGATAATAAACTGCTACAATTTTTGTATTTTAGCATTCCAGGGGAAAAAAAAACTATCCCTACAGCCCTGAAATATTGCACTGGAAAAGCAAAACAAGCATTAAACTAGTAACTGCTAAAATTCTGATGACATTCCTGTATCACGAATGGAAAGATTCATCTTTAGAATCCACCTACAACCCACACACATGATCATATCTCTAACATGCTTGTGCAGGTGATATTTTTCCTGTAACCTGGAAATGCATATAATACTTCCAAAGGGATATCCTACATCCACGTATGCACTACGCAAGGTAAGCATCCGAGTACGCTCTAATCATGGGTGTGTGATCACAGGAGCTCCAAATCAGAAAGCAGCAGACTTATCCAAGTATTCCATAGTGCCAGGTCAGTTTTAAATGGCTACCATGTTTGCTGCTTTAAATTAATTTTCCAAATAAATATTTCTTCTTCCTCTTTTCACATGAAAATCCCTCTCCAATCAAAAAATAAAAATAATAAAAAAAAAAAAAGATTCGGCTTTGCAAAATTCACATGAAGAAGTTTAAAATCTCATCATCTTACGTCACAACAAGGTCAGAAACAAAAATATTCACCCAGCATTCAGCTTTTCCATCCTCCTTAGGCCTAAAAAGGCCCAAGAAATTGGATGTCAAGGCTGTGACATTTTCATGTGTACAGGTTTTTTTTAGATCACTTTGCGAGATATCTGAATATTTTAATTGCAATGTACCTCTGTTGCTGACCCTTGAACAGTCAAATTCACAGTAACAAAGGAATTTTCCTCAGAACAGAAAATATCAAGTGTATCCTGTATTATTATAGCTCTTGTGAGGTTCATGCAGAGGGATATTCTGAGTAAGTCAAACACCTCATACTTGTATTAAGACGACTATTGTACCAGCTCAATAAATTCACACATTATAAGGGCTGACTGATGGGTACTAGCTCAGCAGATGAGATTATAGATATTTGGACACAAGGAAAATGCTATCCTTTGCAGTCCAGTTTCCTCTGAAATTAAAATGTATGGCTTGTGGATCTGCCAGATCTACTGTCTCTGCTTTTTAACCTAATTAAAGATGACTGTGTCCCATCTTCATCAGTTCAACATTTAAAGCCAAGCAGTTAGTGCTTCCAATCCATTCCCGCACATACTTACAGGTGGTCCTCGGGGTCCTACAAAACCAGGGAGTCCTGGGCTGCCACTTTCTCCTTTATTTCCTTTTGGACCCTTAGAACAGAAATGAGTCAGATACTAGCAGCTCTTTCTCCAAAATCTCTTTTCCAGAGCATGCATTTACAGATACATTGGAACTGGGAAATTTCACTGTAGCAGCAGGACTCCCCCAAATGACAAAGAATAGAAAAACAAAGTCATTTAGAAAAGCAGATTGCAAACATCATGTCTATATTATTAATAAGTTGTATGGGGTCCCTGTAAAAACATGAAAATGAAACAACAATTGTGGAAGTTATAGGAGGTATGTTTAGTGGATACTTCTTGTGTTGCATAGTTTATAAGGTATCAATACAGCCACGGAAAAGTTGTGATGCACAACCGGTAAACAGCCCAGATGGTCATAGTGTGCAAATCTGAGCATACAATTAACAGACAGATGACTGCTGAGTTGCTCCCTTGGCTTATTTCTGTGTTTGATTAAAAAAAAAAAATCTATCCTGTACCTACCTTTTGTGATATTCTGCCAAATCTGCCCTTTGTTCTTACAAACCTGGGCAGCTTAAATGGCAGCTTAGGAAACAGATCCTTTTCCTGTTGATATTTTCTTTCTTTTTCTTTTTCTTTTTTTTTTTTTACTATATTTTAAGCTTTTTTCACATTATTGTTCCCCATCTTTTAATTCAGAATGTAACAGTTTCGCTTCCTAGAGTAAAATTTGTTTTTATTTTCAACTTGTCTGCTATAAAGTGAGCTCCAACAAACCTGACAGGCACAAAGCACGTGGCTTTCAAGCACACAACAACTCTGAGCCCTGTGACGTTATACAAACCAGAAAAGTTTGGAGATAATCAGGAGATGGGTTGCATTTCCATAAGCTGATTTAAGTACTATTATGAAGCTGGACTTGTATTGTCAAATAACGAGTACAAAAGAAGTTTCCTGCCAGTAATTACCCAATGTCCTTGTGATTAGAAGTCAGCAGTAGTGAAGCAGTCCGTAAGGTGGAAAAGAAATCCTTACTGCCACAACTGTTTCCCTTTTTTTCAAACAGAAAGGTAATATATTGGCTTGTCACACCACAGTATGTTGCCAAAGAAATTAGTGTATTTCCAGACAAGACTGCAAATAAACAGACTAGTGTACAGCACGATGTACTTCTCATAATAACCTTTATGAAGAGGAGAGAATTCATTTTAATGCCAGAGAAAGGTACTGAGGAGACCACTGTCTGTTCTGCTGACCAGCACTGTCATTGCTTCCTTTTTTGTCTTTTATCTGACTTTATCCATTTCTCAATGTCTCATGTTATTTTTGGACTGTAAATCCTCTGGAGCAAAGGTTACCTTGGTTCTGAGCTTGTGAAGAAAGCTGCCTGGTGAGTCCCCTGGTGACTAGCTGACTGTCTAGGCAATATGATAACACAGTGATTATTCAAAAAACTGCCTTCAGTTGGCACTTGTGGATCACCCCAGAGCCATGACGCCAGAGGAGGCATCAACCCAGGAAGTCAGAAGTAGCAACAGGAGTCGGGAACAGGGGTGGGCATGATTAAAAGAAGAAATGGTGGCTGAAAAGACGGCGGCAGTGATACAAGGGGACACAGGCAATGACAGTGGTCCCAGAAAGGTAGGGAGAAGCTGTGAAAACGAGAAGCAGCAGCACTGGTTCTTGGCTACAGAAAGGTTGGGAGACTGGGCCACCCCCGCCCCATACTTGCTATCACCTCCACATGCAAAAAGGTGTTGTTTGCTTCTTTGCTACAGCTTAGAAAGAGGTCCCTGTGGCAAGGCAAAATGCGCTCAGGGCACAAGCCCATGATTAGGCTGAGGTTGCTTAATGGTGATGCAAGGGCAACACAAAGAAGAATGAGTCCTATTGCAACTTTTCAAACTCCTCCTGCTATGCCTTCGTTTCTCTTTGAATCTAATAACCCACAGAGTTGTAATGTCCAGAGAGAGGGCAAAGCTCAGTATTTCAATAGGTGCTACTGGACAAAGGTTCATTTGCATGGATTTGCTGAACCCTAAATAATTTTCAGCAGTAGAACAGAAAAAAAAAAAATCTTCCTGATTGCCCTCCTTAGAGATCTTCATTACCATGCTCTTCTTTCACATCAGATGTCCCCCAGGGACTTGATCAGCTCTGTGATCTTGGTTTACTGCCCACTGCCTGCTCTTTCCCAAAACACCTGGGAATGATTTCTCTACTGCTGCTATTCCTCAATGGCAGTCTGCCAACACCCCAAGGCCCTCTCCTTCCTTCTGACAACTCTCTGCTGGTTGCTGGTCTTCTCTGCTTGACAAAATTAAATCCACTTGTAAAGATGAGGCATGACAATCTTTTCTTCATACGATGTAATCAATCATTTCCTATCTCTTTGAACACTAGCTTCTGCTGGGAAGAATGATGACCCAACTAGTAGCTGAATTCCAGCAACAGAGCCAATGGCATCCCTGATTTTGTGGCCAGGAAATGTCTTGCAGGTCACTGGCCCCTAACTTTAGATATGGCAACTTGAGGGACTAGGAGCAGCGACACCATCTTCTCCATGTACACTTCATCAGTCACCTCTCCCTGACATAACTGCTTGCTGCATGAGTGTCATTTTGTGGTACTTACTGGGTTACCTGCTAGGCCAGGTTCTCCCGCAGGTCCAGGCAATCCATTCTTGCCCTAAGTCAAAAGGAAAAAGATAAGTAGTGAAGCAAAATATACTATAATGAAAAATATCCATCTACTATACAACAGAAGCAATTTCTTCAGCATTGACAGCCTCCTCTCCTCCTGGCAGACTAGAGAGAAAGTATCTCTTATTCTCAGTTGACCCTGTAACTTTTACATCTCTGATTGCATGGCTGACCCCATCTTAAGACAAAAAGTAAGATATGTAGATTCCTTAGTCTGAAGAGGATCTGAAAGCTGATCACTCCTCCTCATCCCTATCCCTATCAGACATGGGATCCTCCTGTAGGGGTGGGTGTAACTACTATAGAATCCTAGAATCCTAGAATCAGTAAGGTTGGAAGGGACCTCTGGAGATCATCTAGTCCAACCCCCCTGCTCAAGCAGGGTCACCTAGAGCATGCTAGACAGGGTTGCATCCAAGCGGGCCTTGAAGATCTCCAGAGAAGGAGACTCCACAACCTCTCTGGACAACCTGCTCCAGGGCTCCGTCACTCTCACAGGGAAGAAATTCCCCCTCACGGTCAGGCGGAACTTCCTGTGCTTCAATTTCTGCCCATTCCCTCTTGTCCTGTCACATGGGACAACTGAAAAGAGTTTGTCCCCATCCCCTTGACACCCTCCCTTCAGGTACTTGTACACATTGATAAGATCCCCCCTCAGTCTTCTCTTCCCCAGGCTGAAGAGCTCTCGCAGCTGTTCCTCATGGGGCAGATGCTCCAGCCCTTTGATCATCTTCATAGCCCTACACTGGACTCTCTCCAGTAGCTCCGTGGCTCTCTTGTGCTGGAGAGCCCAGAACTGGACACAGGACTCGAGATGAGGCCTCCTGAGGGCTGAGTAGAGCGGCAGGATCACCTCCCTCGACCTGCTGGCAACGCTCTTCCTAACACCCCCCAGGAGACCATTGGCTTTCTTGGCCACAAGGGCACATTGCTGTATCAATTGCTCAATTGCTATGGCAGCTCCAAATCACTTGTGTTCAGACAGTTCCCTTTTTCCCATTTTGAAGCTGCTCTTAGCAATTCTCAGATCAGTGTAAAAGTGCTCTGCAGCAACTGACAGATATTTCTCAGATCCCTCCACACCCTCTTGCATTAGAAAACTCCCTTTCTCCAGTGACTGAGGCAGGGCCTGGAAATTACTCCTTGGAAAGGCCTACCATCCTCTCAGGGTTGTTTTCTGACACCAGAAAACTTGGAATGAGTCAAATCATTCTTTAGGAGGACCTATTTCTTCCCATTCCTTATAAAAGGATTTGAGGTGAGCATCTACACTGTCTAAAGTTTGTTGAGATGAAATTCTGCACCTTGTACTGTTCTCTTCCACATAGAGGTGCTTCTCACTGCACCGGAGTTGACTACGAAAACCAGCCCCTTACTGCCAATATTCAAAATCATATCTCATGTTCTTTATTAGAGAGTAAATTAGGTAAATGAAGAACGAGAGAAACTGATACTTTGCCTTCCAACAAACAAAAACCCAGGCATCTCTTCTCCAAAGGGAAATGGCTTGGCTTAGAGCTATGGTAATTTTTGTCTCCTAAAACCTTCTTATTCATTGCTAGTGTTGTGCAGGGACACCACATGTTCATGAGTGATGCCAGCAGTGGAAGAATAATGAGATAAATTAGAAGTTAGACACAAGAACTCTCCATATGTTCCTGCAGTCTAATCTAAACCCCTACTGTCCCAGCTCTGGGGGATCTGCTGTTCCAGTTCCTGGCATTGCTTGCTGAGTCAGCATTTTGTCCTAATTTTGCAACATGCTGTAGAATCTGTTTTGCTAGCATGTCTTCCCAGAAGGAAACAAAATCACTCTTATTTCAACACATTAAAGATGCACCCAGGTTCAGGAATTGCGACCTGCATTCAAATTTGGAAAAGGGTTGATTTTTAGAGAGAGAATTAAGAAGCCCAGGAAAAGTAATTTCTCAGCTATCCCAACTAGCACTTTCTGAAATGTCAAATAAATTACCATTTCTCCACTTGAGATGTAATAAAACTCTACAGGTGTTCAGTTAAAAAAATACCTTTTCCTAAAATCAAGCTTTTCTGTAGAAGAAAAAAACAGAAGGCATGACAAAATGAATGGTTTGTTTTTAAGTACCATAATTGGATCCCAAATATCTCAAACTGGGCATCTGCAATTAGTGTCTACCTTTGAAAGTTACCTTTTGAGGCCACATAAAAAGTGAATGAAATGTTAAAGGCAGGACAGGACAGGAATATGAGCACTTCTAACAACCCAGTCTTGGCAGAACCCATTAAACAATCCTCCCCGTCTCTGAATCAGCAGTCATCACTGTTCAGTGCACCTATTAGTCCACACTAGTATTTAGAAATATCATGCTGATCTTTCTTTCCCAAAGTAAGTCAAATGTTTTAATCAAATACCACCTGAATCACATATAAAATTCTTCTTCCAAATAGAGGTGGATTGGATTCTAGGATATTTTCACTACACATAATGCACCCTTCAAAACCTGCCTGTTGAAAGATAAAACTCACCGGCTGACCTCTGAGTCCTCGAGGACCTTGTGGTCCTATGGGACCAGTATCACCCTGAAAGGAAGAATAGTATTCTGTTGAGTGAGAAAGATCTGACACAGATGCAAGTAAATTATCATCTTAAAAGGTGCCTGTTAAATTGCTCTGCTCATGTATTACAGAAAAAAAAAGCATTAAAGAAAGGTCTCATTACTCCCTTCCAGTTTTGCAGGAGGAAGACCAGTCTCTTGAATTTTAAAAGTCTATCTGTCTCCAAATGCAGTGTGATTGCAAGGAGAACCCATTAGCATCAAATTATCTCAAAGCTGGATTTCTCAGGAACAGAGATTCTCCAGCACTTCTCAAGAACTGACTACTTCGTTCTCTGTTGAACTGGGTTTCAGACCCATTTCTGTCTTTTCTGAGTGGTTCCACTTGGCCTGTCTTCCTCTTTACTTTGTAGTGGTACCATTTACTGCATAACATTTTTCCATTGACACAAGGGGTTCAAATGAAAAATGACCTCCCCAAGTCCCATGGCAATGGCACATCAGCCACTTGGAACATTGCAGCTACCGCAGGATTCTGCCGAGGTTATGTTCTCCCAGGACTTTGTTCTGTGACTGCATTTAAAATGAATAATGTCAAAGGATCTGTTTATACTCTCTTTCATTCCTCCGAGCAGCAGCGTCTTATTCCATCGGCATTTCTCAGATTTCAGTGGAGCTATTTGTGCAGTAAGGTACAGTTCTTGTAGAGGAAGTGTGACAGAATCCGGCCCAATGGGACTTGGCCGAATGAAGCATGGTTTGGAGAGGTGTGTGGCAGAAAGCAGGCCCATCTCTACGCAGCACAGCCTGTGATTCAAGCAATATAGTTTTCTCCCTTTTCCAAAGATATAGCTGACATTTAAGTGTCAGCTGCTGAGCAGTGACAAAGGCCCTCTAATTCCTCGTTACCATAATGAGCTTTGCACAAATCATTCCCAGTGCACTGCCGCAATAATTCACCCTTTATTGCAGTTTCTGTAGGGTTTTTTTTTTCTTTTGAGTGGAAAGAACATTGTGAATGAAAATTTTCATTTGTCAGGGAGCAGGGGATTAATTTCTGCTCAAAATGGCAGACTTACATCCTTCCCTGGTGGCCCCTCCCGTCCAGCAGGACCTGTTGCACCTGGCTCCCCCTGCATTTCAGCAAAAAGAAAAGAGAAATCAACTCAAGGTCAATGACAAACCAGTAACATCACTGCCAATGGTGTGGAGTTTCAGCAATATTGGACTGAAGCTCATAACTCTGTGGAGGTGTGAGGACTTTTTAAAGCCAACAGGAGCCTCGTACATCAGACAAGATACACGGCTTACAAAAATAACACTGGAGCATCTTCTGTAAGTGATGCGCAAGGTAGTGCGCTGCTTTCCAGCAGATTAGCTACTGCTAGTGAAGTGACTGAAAACCACTAATGTACTCATGATGCAAAAAACTATTTTAATGAGAAAGAGATGAGCAGATCTAGCACTGGATTAGTCAGCTAAGCTCCTGCAAACGGAGCATTTTCTCTCCCAGTGGAAAGCCGGAATGAGGCAGAGCGATGTTCAGTTTTGTATTCCACCTTCTATACCAAGGAACCTTTTTGTGCTGCACTGCAGACTCAGAACTGCAAGGAGCCCAATTTTTCATGCAGGACTTGAGTTTTGAGATTTATGACTCATAGGCAACTAAGCCAAAGGCCTAGAGGCATTTCTATTCTCTTTTCTGTATGTTTTGTCTCTGAACATACTCTGCATTAGTAAAGCTTTTTTGAAGGAGATCTGATACTTGTGCTACAGTACAGTAGGGTTCCTCACCTTGCACTTTAGCAGTCGTACCAGTGGATGTGGTACAGAAGCATCCTGTGAAACTTTCTTATAAAGGGACATGTCAAAGGGAGTATCAAAGAAATCAGATCTACCAGCTGCCTCACCTTACGTGGAAGCAGAACTTTAGGAGAGAATGAAGACAGCTGCTATGATTTTACGCTATGGGTGTGGCCCACAGAGTTGTGGTTGAAAATAGCAGACCTGTCATAATTTTCTTCTACAGTTTCAAAAGGACTATTCAGGTTCAACTGCTTAATCAACACAGTATTTTTCCAAAAGATTATCCTGTGTGCATAAAAGGCATGTACTTACCCGAGGACCTGGGGGACCTGCATCTCCTCTCTGTCCTTTGAAACCCTATAAAAGAGAATGAAATCAGTGATCACCCATAATCCCAATGCATGAAGCATTCAGAAAGCTTTAATGTGCACTTAATAATCTTCCAATTTGCCTAAGATTACTAGGAACTAGTCACCACGGAGCTGCCAGGTCTGTGGCAGTGATTAGGAAGGGCTATGTCCCGGGAACACAAAAGACATTTCCATTACTCCATAGGCTGTAAGACCACAGTGTGCATATTGCTGCTGTGATCAGCCCATAGATCACTTAGCTCTAGATTTCATTGTCCCTGTCCTTTCTGAAAACTCATACAGAGCACACGAATTACAGCTGTGACGTTCTGGTAAAAGAGGGGGTCGTGTGTTTTTGTGCCTTAACCTTTGGTAAAGGACTTATCCTGCTCCAGGGCAGCCTTAGTGTGAAGGACTTGGAAATGCCTCTGTTTGATTTTTACTGATTATTTATGTGCATAGTCACAATACCATCACTGTTCTCAGCCAAGTCAATTCTTTGGTTATACATTTACATCAGAAAAGGACTCCATCTGCCCAACAAAAGCTTCCAGGCCAAGGTACAAAAGAGTTACTGCACCTACCGGTAAGCCTCTGGCACCCTCCTGGCCAGGAAGTCCTGGTTCTCCAGGCTTTCCCTATGGGGAAAAAAATCACATTCATATCAACAGGAGTCTCAAGTTTATTCCTCTGCTGCAGAAAACTCTTTCCACTCTTCTCCCTTATATGTAACAACACTGAGAACTATGATTGCCCAGGGTTTCTCCAGCAATGTCTGTGTTTGAGCATGCAATAGAGACACTCCCGTGGGTACCTCTACTAGTACTGCTGGGAACACAACTTTGAAGTTTAAAGAGCACTTGTGTCTTTGGACTCAGTGCTACACACACTGGTTTCCTTGACGACTGGGGACTTGGCTCTTTACAGAACCACTAACTCTTCTGCTATATTTTGACAAATCATATAAAAAGGTTGGCAAAGCCTGATATCAAAAGTGCATTTTTATAACAAATACAGTTGCAGAGATTGATATTCCATAATAACCCTTCCCTTCATTTGGCAACTTCATGGCTCAGACTTTTTTCTCAACAAACGCAACTAAATAGAGAAAATCAAATGTAAATCCCTCAATCCCGGAGTATCACAGGAATAGCTTCTTTGAAGATACCTCTGTCCCTCTCTCTGTTTTTTTTTTTTTTTCCAAAATCTTCTGCCAAAAAATGGATCACAATGTTTAACAGTACAAGACAATCTTATTTCTCTGCAATATTTATGGCAGTTGTAAAAGTGGAATCACTAGGTTTTAGAGTATTTACGGTAGTTGTGAAAGTGGAATCACTAAGTTTTAGACTATTTATGGTAGCTGTAAAAGTAAAAGAACACGGTTTCCTCTAAAGATTGCTAGTGTATGACTCTTATAAAATGCTCAAGACAATATAGTCCTTCTGGTGTTAAAAAAAAAAAAAAAAAAAAAAAAAAAAAAAAAAGACAAGCAAACAGATTCTCTGGACCCCAAAGGAGTCCGTAGATAGGCAGCTCCAAAAGCAGTAACTGCATATAGACTCTGAATATCTGAGTGAAACAGAGTTTAAATTACATTACCGGTTCCCCAAGAGATCCTGGCTTGCCATCTTTGCCGTCATTTCCAGCAATGCCCTGTAAACAAAATGCAAAACAGGTATAAGGATGGAGTCTCTAAGAAGGATTGGCGTGTTTTTGATACTGTGAAATCTTACAGTGACACTTCTGCTTCATCACGGTATACTTAAGCTTGCACAGCCTTCAGAAAGCTGGGCTATTTCTATAGTTCAGCCATATACCTCTCCTTGCCACACTATTGCAATAGCATAAACTGTCTCCCTTGCCAGTACAGTACCTCTGAGGAGTCTCCTTTTTCTGCAAGGCAAGTGCTCCAAAAGATTATAGGATTCTAAAAACAGATTCTTAGCTGTTATAAATCATTATAATGCCATTATTTTCATTGGGCTAGACTGTTTTGCAGAGAAATAGCTCTGGCTTATCCTCATAAGGCATAAAAACAAAAGAAAACAAAACGTACTAACACATTTCCCGGAAGAAAAGAAATCAGATACTATGGCCAAGATGCTCTTCATCTTGGTCAATGCAAAGGAATTATTTCAACTGTAGGTTCACATAAAGACAATATTTCAGCCTAAGAGTCTTGTGGCCTTACACTAGGAGCTGTTATGGGACCTATTATGTCAAGGGATCTTGACAGGCTAGAGAAATGGGAAGAGAGGAGTGGCATGAAGTTCACCAAGAAGAAGTGCAGAGTCCTGCCCCTGAGAAGGAATAACCCCATGCTAGGCACTAACCAGCTGGAAAGCTGCTTTCCAGAGAAGAACCTAGGGGTCCTGGTGGACACCAAGTTGAACATGAGCCCTGACGGCAAAGGCAGACCAGCCTGGGCTGCATTAACAAGGAATTTCTACCAGGTCAAGGGAGGTGATCCTTCCTCTCTATCCACCACTAGCAAGACATATTGGGAGCGCCGTGTTTCCAATTCTAGGCTCCTCAGTATGAAAGAGACATGGACGTGGTGAGCCAAGTCTCATTTGAGGAGCAGCTGAGACTGTTCAGCCTGAGAACAGGTGGATCTTATCAGTGTATATAAATCTGATAGGAAGCTGTGAGAAAGGCAGGGTGTGATTCTACTCAGTGCCCAGTGGCAGGACAAGAGGGAACAGGCACAAAATGAAATACAGGAAATTCTATCTGAACAAGAAAACATACTTCTTCTCTGTAGTGGTGACTGAACACTGGAATAAGTTTCCCAAAGAGGTTGTGAATTCTCCATCCTTGGAGATATTTAAAACCTGACTAGACATGGTCCTGGTCAAGCTGCTATAGGTGACCCTGCTTGAGCAGGAGGGGTAGACCAGATGATCTCCAGAGGTCCTTGCCAACCCCAACAGTTCTGTGTGATTCTGTATGTTACTTGACTTCTGTGCTCTGCACGGAAGTATCTCTGCCAAAGAATGAGGAACAGATGAGGATGAGGAACAGATCTATTTCATTTTGGTAATTAATACTTAGCTTTAAAGTGGTCAAACACAGTATTCATGCAGTTCCACAGAGAGCATATTGTAGCATCAACATGACAGGTACTATTACAGATCACAGACATCTTTCAAAGCACCTCTAAAATGTCACATGTTCATTTTACAAGGCCACGTGTTTATAAACAATGTAATATATCAAATAACAAGGAGCTGATTTGCACTCACTGGAAGTCCAGGCACCCCTGGTGGTCCCTGTGGACCTGGAGGGCCATCTTTACCCTGAAAAGAAACCAGAAACACCACGAATCAGACAGGCTCTTCAAATACTTCTATCAGATGAAGATTTAACAAATTTAGTGTTCAGAAGGAGGGAAAGAGACCACTGTGAGAATCAAGTCTTGCACCCACATCACACAGTCTACAAGGCTTCCCTGAAGACATTCCTATTTAAACTAGAAAGTTTCCTTTTTACGTGAAATATCCAATATTTCATATATAATATCCATTTTTCATATATTGGATATTTCATCTAATCATCCAGCATCATCTAATATGTTCTGTATTAGCTCTATGTTGTTACATATGGAGAAAGTACTAAAATCACTGTGAAACTTTCTCTAAAGTTTAATTACTCTTAATACAGAGTGCTTAATTGCTTGCATGAAAGTGTCTAGCCAGGAAACAGAAGTTCTGTATTTTCTAGCTATTGAATTAATGGTTATGAGAACTGTCTAGCTGACAGTCCTAAGAAAGAAATCCTTTCCTATTCTACAGGATAGGACAACAGCATCCAAGGTCTGTCACACTATTTCAACTTTGATCATTCATTTATAAAGGAAGTTCAGTGAGCCTGTGGCATCTCTGCTGAGAATGCTCATTGCTTTCACAACAGCCATCAGAAGGACCATCACTGGTCACCGATAATGAAGTTTAAATTGAAATGAATGGGCAAAAGGTGCCCTGTTCATTAGGAAATCTTGCTCTAGAAATTAATCACATAATTACCGCTCCAAACTGTTCCAGCTCAATAGCATGCGTTACTCTAGGATGGTTCACCTTTTCCTCTTCAAACTGAAGTTAGTATCAATCAATGTCTGATCCTATTTCCCATCTCTTTCAGGGCATTCTGATGCATTTACCATAAAAAAATTTTGAACACCTTTCAAATAAAACAGCACGCAAAATTCTTCTAGATTTCCCAAAGGTTACATTTGTACTAGTATTTTCAGTGGTGCAAGGGAATGTTCTCAGACCCTGGAATCTGAGGAGCCTGTGCTGTGACATCCTTCAAAAAGTCTCTAGTTGGGTTTTGACAATCCCCAGGCACAATTCAGGTGTTGGCCTGGATCACGAAGCATCCTAATAGGCTTTTTTGGATGTAGCCATCTTGTTCTACAAGCTAAGAGACATTAATAGCAAAGACAGGCCATGAAATTGGCGTTAACGCCAGAGAAAAATCTGAGGCATCTTTAACATATTAATACATACGCAGCCAGCCTCTTGCTCTTCTCCCAGGTCCAGACTAGCAATCTGCAATTATCTGAGAAATGGCAAGCATATGTTCTGATTCCTAGCGGCAGGTAATTTACTGGATGAAAGAAAGGTACAAAAAGCTCTTTAGAGAGTAGGCCCAAGGTGTGCCGAAGAGGTCCCACAAAGTGGATTTAGTTCTGGCTAAGCTGGAGTTCCTTTTGGAGAGTAAACAAAACTGTAGGAGCAGAGTAACCTGCCGTTGTCTGTGTGGGTCCTAGCTGCAGGTGCAGAGTTGCTTCAAGTTGAATAATGTTGGGAGCCTTCAAACAGCATTAAAATGGTTCCAGTTCTGCTTTACTTTACAGAAGTAAAGCTAGTTAAAGGTAGTGGCTAAGCACACAGCCTGTAGCTTACTATATCTCCTGGGTTTCCTGCTGGTCCTACTGGTCCAGGTGCCCCATCTGGTCCCTAAATAAAATAAAGCAGAAACAATGTGAGTGATTGACGTATTTTGTACATTTGTCAATGGACTCACTACCACAGATGGCAACACTGAAGTTTTCCCTCATTTACTCATTTTAGCATTCATTCCTTCATTCATCACAGAAAAGCAGTGCCAATCTCTGCACACAATCATCTTCTAAAGCCAGAAATAGTCAAATATTTGAGCTTGGTCATGGCCCTCTGTTCTGAAAAGAGGGGTTGATTAGGAAAAAAACAATCTTGTCACAAAAATAACTCTGAAGAACAGAAATGATGGCAGCAGTATGAACCATATTCTGTGGAATGCAAACTCCTGAAATCATGAGTCAATGCAGACAGGGGAAAAGTCACAGCAAAAGTTGCAGAAAAAAAAAAGATCTAGAGGAATATTGTATTTTTTTCTCCTTTGACAGGATCCATTTTGCTTTGCCAATTCCTTTCACCATGAGTACATTCAGAGGGTCTCATGAGACATTTTTAGGGGTTTTAATCCTTACTGGAATAACAGTATGGCTGTGGAAGTAAACCTGCTTGTATTGCCAGTTTCTCCTAAAATAATGCTTCCCAAGATGAGATTGCAGGAAAGTAAGTGACCCACAAAGCAGGTCCAAGTGTTGTCCTAATTCCAAAGCATTCAGCAATCTTTAGGCACTGCTACCATCTGAAAACAGAATTGCAATCCAATCCTCTTTTCTGGTACCTCCTGTTGTTTAGTCTGTGCAATACAAATTCAGCTTTGAAGAGACTGTGCTGATCCCCAGAATAGATGAAGGTTTTACCCCCGTGAAAGACAGAGCCAGACTGCACTGTAAGCAGGAATATGAATAGTGATGACGATGGCAAAGGAGGCTTGGAAAGAAAAGCCCTTCATTAAGGGGAAGTCACAGCTATTGGAAAGTGTAAGTGGTGATACCATGAGCAAGAGAGACACTTATTTCAACCTTGCTTCTGCAATATCACACAAGCATTATGCTTTTTGAAATACAAAGAAGCATAATTGTATTTGTGGAGAGAGTAGAACAAGGAATGAGAAGGATCGTGATGGAGAGGCACACATGGAAATGGATTCTTAATTCATAAGTACCCCACAGGTTATGAAAACTGGAGATAATCCAGTCTCAAACCACTGTATATTAACTGAGAAAGAAGAAACACAGTTATATCTGCTAGTTCCAGATTGACTACATATTCCGTGCACAAGGAAACATCTATATACATACTACAAAGAAGTCTCTGTGGAAGAGTTTTCATGATCATTGCCTTGTATAAAGAAATAGACTGGAACTTAGTATCAACTTACAGAGTGAGTTGAAGCAATCAATGGAATGTGTTAAATAGCAATTATCATGAGTAGGGAATTCTATGATACTCAAAGGACGGTAATCCACTGGAAAATGCATATGCAACGCACAAACAGGTGGGAATGGCACTTTCTGTATAACGGAGCTTACAATAATCTTCATCAGTAAGGAAAACATAGGTCCATCTGCTTTGAACAGGGGAACTTACAGGTGGACCAGGGTTTCCAGGAGGCCCTGAGAAGCCTGGTATTCCAGGATGGCCCTGCAAAATGAACACAGATTTTCTTTATGCATTATTCACCTCTTTAGTGGAGGTAAATTAACTGGTCAAATGCACTGTGCAGTAACATCAAAATAAGACAATACACAGACAGCTGGTTATAAAGAACTAAGATACTATGGATTTTTAAAGCAAACTCTTGGTTTTCAAAGTATGCATTTTGGAACATACTTATATTTAGAGTGTACTTTTTCTACTGTGTATTTTATTGTATGCTAACAGGAGCTGAGAGCAAACACTGTGAATTAGACAAGACAGGAGACCAGGCAGGAAACAAAAGCTGTTTATAATACCATACAAATCTCATTGTAGGTGTTGGTTTGCACCCTGAATTATTGGCTTAGCCCCTGACAAAATCAAGTGCAAGATATATTCTGATTTAGACAGTTCTCTTTCTTTTGGAATCTCAGTTCCTCCCAAAACAGGCCCTCCTTACACACATCTTCCAGGACTAATAGAAACACTAGCCTTTCCCATTAAAAAGTCCTCTCCTGGATCTCATCTACGCATTAGTTGGGGAAATGAATGCAGACTGGGTAATGTAAAGAACTGAAAACATCCAATCCAGAAATAAGGAAACAGATCATCTGGGAATCCACCAACACAAGACAGAGAAGGCTCTTGCAGGAAATGTGGAGAGGAGCATGAGGAGGAGTACTGTATTTCCATCTAGATGGGCGTCTGAGGTTTAAGAACAGTGAGGAGCTCCCGTCTTTCTCCTCTGCCTCTGGGAAAGGGATTCCTCTACACCACCATGGCACTTTTTGATGAAGAAGGAATCTCAGTTACCGCACTGTTGGAAAGCACACTCTTTTCACCTGCTCGCCTTTTTCTCCTGCATCCCCAGTTGTACCACGGTCTCCTTTAGCACCCTGGTAACACAAAAAAAGCCAGTACAATTCAGTATTGTATCAGTCTTTTGACCATTTTTTCAAGTGCTTGGACACCGGAGTATCAAACACAGAAGGTAGGACTGAGTCCTGCTTACCCTCCTCTTCAATTCTATGCCAGAGTAATTACTGATGCTGGAGCCCAGATACAAAAGTGGTCTTTGATCAGATCCAGCATAGACTTTTTCTTTTTTCTTTTTTTTTTTTTTTTTTTTTTAGAGGGGAGGAGAAGGAAGCAATAGTTTCGGGGGTTTTTTTGTTTTGCTTTGTTTTGTTTTTTAATATTGTAGTCTCACGGACATGAAGAGGACCTACAAATCCTTAAAAATGCACAGGTTGTTAAGCATTGAACTAATGGGTCTCTTTGGTAAGGATTTATCTAGTCCAGATGTCCACAGTGTGAGCTATTAAACCCTTCTCCCTTGAGGGACAACAGTGATAAAAGAAAAAAAAAATCATTTCAAGGTGCAGTCATGAAATTCATACCAAGAAAGTGCCCCTCTCTCCCTCCCTCTACTAGCAGCAACAGAACAGAAATGACTACTGGGATGTAGATGCCTGTATTATCAATGCTTAAATTTAGGCAAGATGATTCTTACCCTTACAATGAAACATATTAAGATGATGGGGAACAAATTATGATCTGAACAATGCACAGGATACTAATGCATAATACTGACAATGGAAATGATACTCTGGTTCATTACATGAGAGCTGGGAGACAAGTGGGGAAAAAAGAGGTGCTATTTATCAGTTAAAAGAGGTATAATTCATATTATTAGAAGCAATGAAACTGGTCACGTAAGGATCTGCAATTCCACTGTTGCACTTCAGAACGGTACCTAATACTAGTTTTTGTGGTGTTATTAGGGACCACACACCCCATTTTCAAAAGCACAGAGCTCTCTTAGTCTTTCATCCCTTAGCACTCTCCTAATATAATTAGAAAGGAGTACAATGACTGTGTTTGCAGCTCCTTAGAGGGTTTAGAATAATTGCTTTTAATATCTGCAAACTCGGTGAATTCATCTGTTTACTCAATACAAGTTAGAGTTTTTACCACTTATTTGATTAATACTATTCACACGTGCACTTTAAAATTGATGCTATTTCAGCTAAACATTCTTCTTTGCTGCCCAGCTCTCTGCTTTCTCCATAGCATATAAGAAAGCAGCAGAAGATGAAGTGTATCTCAGACTACTTAGGATTTCTACCAGTTATTGTAGCTATGAGTTACTAGTCATTCTGCAAATTTTATCTGAGAGCACACTCGTTTTGATCAACTATATCAAACGATATATTTACTTTGGGGACTCTACTTTTCCTTCCATCCTCATACTTTCAATTGCAAGGTGTAAAATTAATTTCTGAATCAAAAATAGCTTGTTATAAATGCTAGTAAGTGCAAATACAAAGATGTTAAAATAGCAGAAGTTGTTTTAGACAGTAAGTCAGGAATGCAGCCATGTCTGAAGGAAAACTATCTGTGCTCCATGATGAAAACCCCTTATATCTCCTTCCACTGATTGGTTTTGATTTATTTCATATTAGGTAGTTGTAAAGGTTTTGACTGTAACCAGGCACTGGCATCCTGAGCAGACTAATGACAGAGTTATTCATGGGAACAGCTTGAAACATTACGTTATTAAAATCCTTCAGACATTGCAAGTTTGATGTTTGTGAGGCAGAAGTACACAGCTGAAAGAGCTGCTCTTCCTACAGCATATTTCAACAAATATTTAGAGTCGGTGGATAAAGCATCCCCAGCAGAAAACGTATTTGGAACCCAGCAGTCCACTGCATCACCCTCAATTTAAAGTGATTCCAGCATACAGGATTCAAACAGGAGAGGAACATGCAGAGTTGCTACTGCTGAGGCTTTAATTTCTTCCTCACCTGATTTGAATTGAAACTTACCCTACAGGCTTTAGCTCTCAAAAAAATCCCAAAGGAATGAATTTCAGCATCAAGAATCAAGTCTGTCAGGGTTTTTTTGAACTGAGGGATGGTACGAGAAAGACTGCATTTGAGTGAAATGCTGCTCATACGGGAAGCTGTGCAGTTCCAAGCGCCTGTGACAAAATTTCACTCTAGTGAATTACCAGTACAGGGCCTACCTAACGGGCAAGTCCTACCCCTTTTCACAGGGATGGATGCCACCAGGATCCTGCTTCAGCCAATCTGCTAACTAATCACAAGTAGATTTTGGTTAGGCAACAGACGGAAAAACAACCGACCTTTGGACCATCTAGCCCAGGTGGGCCCGCAGGACCTCTGGGACCAGCAATCCCCTGCAATACAGAAGAGAGAGAGGTAAATATTTGTTGCTTGCTGATTAGAAAGTCAGTAATGACTCCTCACAACTAAAACTGTGGAGTCAAAAGGGCTACCTTTACACTCAGCATTACAGACTGCTTCATACTTCAGCACATGCTGTGTTGGTAGAATATAGCCCTGTTCATAAACGGCATCAGACAGGCTCATCAGCACAACATTGTGTACTCCTAAATATGTAGCTGGCTCTTTCCCAGATGGACTAACCTTTAGGAAAAGGCTTTGTTATTGTTATTAATTTGTTATTAACCATCAGCCCAGGTTATTGTTAGAAACAAAAAGATTCGGGGCAGAACCATATGAAGAATGCCACAAAAGGATTCAGTCTATAGGACTCAACGAGCCTTGAACCAACTATGCTGAGGCCAGCATGGTACAATATCATCAAAATCCTGAATCCTTGGAATAATAGCATTTTCTCTTCGGCTTTTAACAGAACTGACAAGTTTTCCTGAACAGTGGGCACTGTATTTTCCTCTATCAAATTCCTTCCTGCAGCTCAAATGAGATGTGGCATCGCACACTTTCCATCTTAGCTTCTGTTTTCTCTTTCCCAAAGACAGGCTTTTTATATCGGAGTTCTCAACCTAGATTCACAAAGGTATTGAAGTAACTAAATTTCACTGAAATACAAGTCTAAGTGTACTAGGATAAAGGCAAAATCAAGGTATTTCTCACAAAAACTGCAATTCATGGAAAAATAATGATCAAGAATGCATAAAACACATCATAGATAGACTAATCAAATTCTCAGTTATAGCATAGACTTCTTCATTCGCTTCTATCCAATTAAGAGAGCTGGATGTAGAAAGGGAGAGAGATCCACCAGGGTCACGGACAAGGGAAAATTGAAACGGAGACTCCTAGAAGAGGATTTTTAGAGATGTGAATAATAAAGGATCTTTGGATAGTAGAATCTCAGCACTTCTCCTCTCCCCCAATTCTCATGCCCTACAAAGAGTTTAAGGGATTAATTTCACTACATTTCACTTATTAAGACTCCTTATCCCCCTTCCTTCTTTTCAAGCATTCTGCAAAATTTATGCCTCTGAAACAGCTGTTACTCCTAACTCTTCCCCTCAAGCATCCTTGTAGCCAACAGAAAATCCATACAGTGATCACTGAGCTTTCAGGAGTGTACTCTACTCGCTCCTCAGTCACTGCTCTCTCTTTTTCCTCATGCACATCCGCCTTTTCTCCTGAATAAGAAACAAAACTGAAAAACTCCTTCTGAGTTGTTTAGTAGCTCCCACAGAGCAGAAGGTGGATGGCAAAAGTGGTTTTTTGTAGCTCCTAAATTTCATGCTGCTCTAGGAGGCAGCAAGTCAAGTCCATGGAGCTTTGAACTTCAGAACGGCAGAGCAACTTAACCACTTCTACCTCTCACACTTGCTGTGAAGCTCAGACCACGTTAGAGGAAAAAAAAACCACTATTACCGATACTTTGGTACTTCTGTCACAGAAAAAGCCATCCAAGAATACTTACATCACCAAAAGTAAAGCATAGACACCTTAGCAAAAGCTGAAATTCAGTCCGTTGACCCACAGACAAGTATTCAATACATTGTTGTTGCAAAAGAAGTCAACTATGTAAAAATATTACAAGAGAAATGAGTTAGAATACATCCAAGGCATGGCCACACTTTCTTGCTCTCTTACCATTTTGCCATCCTGGCCATCTCTACCTGGTGGGCCTCGGAGACCTTTATCACCTTTGAAACCTGGAATACCGGGTAGTCCTGGTGGGCCAGGGGGACAATCACTGCACACATCCTAGGAGAGAAGAGTAACCTTGAGAACTAAACAAAAAATAGACTGCTGCAGACCCAGCAGTGTGGTGCTAGAAGCACAGCCTATAGGCCTTTGCATTTCAACCATACTGGTTGTGGATGTGGGTTACTTTGACTTGTAGAATTGAGGTCAGGGCAGCATGGAACATAGCAAGGTCAGCTCCAAGTTTACACACACTCCCATAGGGAATTTCTTACTGGCTGTGTTGGACAGTTTCTATCTCATCATCCAGGATCAAGAAACATAGGAAAAGCTCTTCCTAATGGGGAGATCAGACAGCCAAAAAGCAAGACCACCAAAAACAGCTTTGTTTTGAAGCTGCAAATCTACTGTAGCTTCAGAAAACTGTGTCTGCAACAGTCTAAAAGAGTTGAATTATGGCTTGGAGGGCAGATTGTTAGGGAAAACCCAGGTGCAGCACAATGTCAGAAAGTTTTGGATGTTCTGGGAAGTTTGGAATGTTTTGGAAGGGAAACTGCATTCATCAGCTAGCTTGGCGGAGGAGAGTTTATCTGCTGGAGTTCATGAAGACCAGATACCTTAATGTCCTGGCCAGATTCTATCATGGAGAATTACAACCTCCCTCTTTGAAACACTATCTTGATATATTACTTTTTACATTTCTACTACTCTCAAAAAATGGAAAACCATGAATATGTCATTTCTATTTCAAAGACAGGCTCCCTTTAGCAAGGGGAATGAACCCTGCCTATAAAGAACAGCATAGCCCAATTAACAGATCACCAGGCTGAGAGTTCAAAGACCTTGGTCCAACTTCCAGCTCTGTCAATGATCTTGAAAAACAGTGGGCAACTATCTTTCTCAGCCTCAGTGCTTTGAGGTATCTTTATCTATTTACAGTATAGGTAAGTTCTTTAGGGTAGAGTTACTGCTTTATAATATAGCTTATAAGACACCCAGAACAACAGAACGCTAATTTCAGCTGGGCTCATGATGTTGCTGTCCACAGAGCTGTACCACATGTGGAGGGAAAAAGTGGCAAATAGAACAAACAGACAGGGGTATGAATGTCTTTAACTATAACATAATCAAAGGAAGGGGGGAAAGAAAAACCAAATTGTCATCCTGCACTCAAAAATCAGTGTCTTACTACAGTCCAGATCAGAAATTCCAAGCAATGCCACATAGTAAACTCTCTGGGAAAATACTTGGTTCTTTACTGATCCACCTGAGGGCTGTGCTGCCATTCAGAGAGACCTGGACAGGCTGGAGAGCTGGGCAGAGAGGAACCTCCTGAGGTTCAACAAGGGCAAGTGTAGAGTCCTGCACCTAGGGAGAAATAACCCCATGCACCAGGACAAGCTGGGGGCTGACATTATGGAGGGCAGCTCTGCAGAGAAGGACCTGGGAATGCTGGTGGATGACAAGTTGACCATGAGCCAGCAATGTGCCCTTGTGACCAAGAAGGCCAATGGTCTCCTGGGGCGCATTGGGAAGAGTGTTGCCAGCAGGTCAAGGGAGGTGATCCTGCCCCTCTTCTCAGCCCTGCTGAGGCCTCATCTGGAGTCCTGTGTCCAGTTCTGGGCTCCCCAGCACAACAGAGACATGGAGCTACTGGAGAGAGTCCAGCATAGGGCTACAAAGATGATCAGAGGGCTGGAGCACCTGCCCTATGAGGAACGGCTGTGAGAGTTGGGCCTCTTTATCCTGGGGAAGAGAAGACTGAGGGGGGATCTTAACGTCTGTAAGTACCTGAAGGGAGGGTGTCAAGGGGATGGGGACAAACTCTTTTCAAGAGGCAACGGGCACAAACTGAACCACAGGAAGTTACGCCTGACCATGAGGGGGGAATTTCTTCCCTGTGAGAGTGACAGAGCACTGGACCAGGTTGCCCAGGGAGGTCGTGGAGTCTCCTTCTCTGGAGATCTTCAAGGCCTGCCTGGATTCAACCCTGTCTAGCATGCTCTAGGTGACCCTGCTTGAGCAGGGGGGGTTGGACTAGACGATCTTCAGAGGTCCCTTCCAACCTTACCAACTCTGTGATTCTATGATTTACAAAAAGCAGCTCTGCATGAAAACATTTCACTGTAGCAATCGTAAAATAGACCTTTTGTTAATGAGATTGGTTAAAAAAAGTAATTATGTAGTTTCTTTTAATCAATAAGAAAGGATTTCTTGCCATGTCCCAAGACTGCTTAAAAATCTCCCAACTCAGTCCACGTAAATCTGTAAAGATTTTGTAGTCAACAGCTATCAAATACTGACTCATTTCCCAGACAACTGTCTACATAGACAGCTAAAACAGACCAATCATCATTTTTGAAACACAGGTTCATCTGCAGTTAATTACATACATCCTTTTAGATACGCTACGCAAATTGACTTTGCATCCCCAGTTCAAACCTACTGCAGTCACAGTTGCAGGTGTACATGAAAAATCAGCCACTTTAATAAAGTGGTTTCCATTTTCTGCTTCAGATAAAACAACTGGACAATATATTTTTCTCCTTGGAATTGCAGGCCTTAGAATGAGCTGAAAAGTCTCAGAACTTTTGTATCAAACACCATTCTATAAAGTTCCTTGTAGGACACGTCATCACTGGAGACTGTTAGAGGGCTCTGGACTTTGATCTCCAGCACATGCTCCAGTGTGCTAACAGCAGTGCAAACAGCAAACTTGCAAGATTCCTGCTCTGGCAGGCTGTTTAGAGGAACATTTTGCACTTGCAGCTTAGACACTCTCACATTACAGTGTGTTAGTCAGGTTTGAATCAATCATAGCCATTCTCAAAAGCTGATTACCTTTACCAAGAGATTTATGTCCTCTGGAGTCAGCAGGGGCGAGGAACCCTGTAGAATGAGAGATTCGTTATCTGGGGCAATTTTAAAAGGCATTAAAGAATGAGAAATTTTCCAAAACACACTTTTGGCTTAATACTTGTTTTCCTTGTGTTGCCCAGCACTTTTTGGGCCAAATTCATATTTGTCCCCTTACATTATCAACACTCAGTGTCATACCTGAGATGAGTTGAACTCTTCACATATAGGAAATGCAGTTCCTGTTGAGGATACTGCATGGTGGTGCTAAGAAGTTGCCATTAAAGCACTGGCTTTTATGTAGGACATTCAATTATTTTAATACTGATGCAAATGTATCGCAGATATTTTTACCATAATCCCTCATAGGTTATTAGTGTTTTTCCAGCTGCTCTGCCAAGCAGAACAGCAGGGGAAACACACTGAACTGCAGTTCTGAGGGAGGCAGGCATTGAGATTAAAAAAAATAACAGAAGAACGGCAGAACAAAAAACATTTGAGGATATAATACAGAAGCGAAATCACATACTGGTTTTCCAGGAGGTCCTCTTTCCCCTGGATTTCCTGGAAGACCCTACAGATCAATGGAAAGAAAAATCTGTGAGATTATCATACAGTAATATCCTGGCTGCTCCCACACTCTGCTGACTGCTCTGGACTACCATACATTCCTGCTTTCTGCCACTGAGCACGACTTCCACAGGTATGTGGCAGCTAACCCTCTTAAGTATTAGTAACATTAAAACTAGAGCTTCTCATTACTTTCCGCTTCTTAATCACTCCCTCCTTAATCTCACTTATCTACAGCATGACACTTAATTAATTAGAGTCACACAATGAGTAATGCTTTTTTTTTTTTTTTTTTTTTTTTTTTTTTTTTTTTTTTTTTTTTTTTTTGTCATGGCTCCTGGTCATGGGAAACACTGTGAACTGCAGTAGTTTGAAGTAGGCATGGATGAAGGTTTAAACCTTGAAGATACCTGGAGCATGCAAAATCAAGGCTCTGCTCTTGGATAAGCCTTGCAAACAGACCCCTTGCACCTAGAGGGATCTCTGTGTAGAAGTTATAAAATAATTAGACCTATCTCCAGGAGGGCAGGATCCTACCCACAGAGGATATG
Organism: Rhea pennata; assembly: GCF_028389875.1. NCBI lineage: Eukaryota > Metazoa > Chordata > Aves > Rheiformes > Rheidae > Rhea > Rhea pennata. The sequence goes on from NC_084664.1 coordinate 158,749,985, forward strand.
ATATCCCTTGCTTGTCATTAGCCTACTTCCCACCGGATCAGCCCTGCATCAGGACGGAAAGGCAGAGAAATACCTGGTTTTACATCAGGAGATCTTATGACTTTGGCAATTGGCTCCTCAACAAAATACATTCAGATGACAATTTTCACGTCAACTCATTGCTGCGCCAAAAGTAACATTTGCAGATTAAGATGTTAAATGAAGGCTGAGTAAATATGAGCAATTTTATTACCACAAGGCAAAAAGGAGCCTGATATTTCCACGTGAGCGGTCTGAGCTAGCAGAGAGCCATGGTCTTGTCAGGCCTTATCTCACAAGCAGGAACGGCAAGGAGGTGCCCAAGGAGATGCAGAAATTTCCTCTCAGTTTCTACTGAACCTTCCTAATTCCTGATGTTCTGAATTAACAAACTCTGAATCAGCTATCTCAGAGATAGAGAATATTTTACAGATACCCATGAACAGACTGTTAAAAAAAAAAAAAAAAGATGAAAAACAAAAATTAAGTATTGAGTTATTTGCATAAATTAACAGGAACTGAATCTCTTAAAAAGGACAGCTGGTCACTGCCCAGACAGTGACAGGATTCTCTATTGCCAGGATCCTCGCTGTGGTGTCTTAGGTCGGACTGAGTGAAATTTCCCAAATCATTCTCTGCTGAATTCTTATACCTGGCTGGTTCATGGTCCTATCTGACTACTCCAGCACATGCATGATTCATCGTTACTGATTATCTTAAACTACACACAAATTAAGTCCTTTCCTAGCTACATACGAAAGGTTGTCCATTTTACCTCTGCAGGAAGTTTCTACTGGCTGTTTACAAGATTCTTATCTGTGTTTAGTCTGGTCAATAATGCAGCAAAGAAGCCAGATTCTCCATCCAAGATGCTAGTAAACACTTTGAAGCATACAAGTAGTATCTCTCAATTGGTCTAGGCTCAGCAGAGGCTCGTTAGGGGAAACTGAGGTTGTCCAAAATTTCCACCTGGAGAGCTCCTGTAAGAATTAGTCAGACACTTTGTCAGGAAAAGGGCTAGGAGATCTGTCAATGACCTTGACTCAAGCTGATATCTATCAGTCCTTTATGTTATCTGCTCAGACAACTAGATGGGGAGCTCCTGGGCCATACAGGGAATTAATGACTTAAGTGCACTGACTGTGCATACAGGCACAGTCCCGAAAACCTGCCCCACCACAATTATAAATATAGACCAAATGTGAATTTCTTCTTTGTGTTTCACTTTAAACTTCAATTCTACACCTCTTGCCACAAGAGAAAGAAAATTGGAAGCTATTTTGTTATCTTGCTATGTCCACATTAAACACTTATGGGTGAACAACAACCCTTCAGCTATCTTGACTTTCTAAGAAATTAATATTAAACAGGAACTGAAAGCGGAATTGAAGTGGTACTGAACTTCCTTGGATAAGATGCCTGTTTCCTGAGGAACTAAACCTTCCACAGGTGAGAATCATGAGAAGATAAGGTCTGAATGAGAGTCTCCATTCATAATTCCCCACAACTGTCTTTTAGGGAAATTGAGGAAATGTAAGAAAATATTACAACTGGTTTTAGTTTGATGCTTCTACAGAACAGCAATGCTTTAGTTAGAAGAGTGTGGGATGTTCCCAAACTGCCTTCTCTTTCACAGTTGCTAATCTTCAGGTCATGCTTTTGGTGTCCTCTCCTCTGTAATTCTCAGCCACTTCTGAAAGTGGGAAGTGGGTTGCCTAAATGATGATAACATAGGTCTTACATTCCCAGGTCTCCTTTATTCACAAAGAAAGGTAACATTTTCTTAAGAGTGTATGACACAAATGAAAGACCTGAGCCAGAAGAATCATTCTGGATGAGAAAGCAATGCAGAAAAGCCAATTCAGAAGTGTCTTTCATGCTGACTATTAACATCACTATAAATAAACTATTTCTACCTTAGGGCCTGCTTAGGGCCCTAAGCCCTAGTTTTTTGCTTAGGGATCTGAAGCATGGTATGGAACTAGAGGTGGAATTTGAGTAAGGCAGACTGATTTAAATAAGAGTATAGGAAAGGGCATGTTAGTCACGAGAAAAGAAGGAAAAGAGAACGACCAAAACTGAAATCCTGGGAAAGATTTAAGCATGGCTTAGATATCTGTGTGGCAGTAAAATGAATTGAGATAAAAGGAGATGGAGCTGTTTGCTTGAACACTGTGTGATGTGGAGCTGCTGATGTCTTTAACAGGAGGCAGATAAGGCAGGATAAGAAATTAAGGTATGTGCCATGGCTGATGTATCTGAAAAACATTGCATACCCCGGAAAAGTCAAATGGTTGAAAGGTAGAGGTCTTCAGGAGGAAAATGTCCTTTGAGGAATTCTTGTCTGATCTGAGATTAATAAATCAGCTGTGGAACGATGGCACTTTGGCACGTTGCATAATCAGAGAGCAGGCAGCAATTGAGGCAAAGTCCAAAGTAGAGAAAGGATTGCTGGAATATAGAGGCCTGGAATTAGAAAAAGCTGTCAGCCAGTGCCAGGCTGTGAACATCACTCAGAGCAGACCGAAAATGCTAGAAGGGAGGCGGAGTATAACTGCTGACTAACAGGAGAGGGAAACAGAAAATAAGAAAGACAGAAAAGGGAAAAAAAAAAAGAAAACTTAAAGCATTAAAGCATCTGCACAAAAAACTGCATGGCACTGGAGAGAAGAGCTGTTAATACAATGTGGGAACACGCACAGACCCCACTAACAACCATCATTTGGAAACCTCCTAAACTCCTAAAAAACAATTGAATTTTATAGCCAACAGTAGCTGAGATAAAGGAGAACATCAAATAGGAAGAGTGCTACAGTGTATCAGTGCAGGAAAAAGCAGTCAGAGATGAAAAGGTGCAATGCACAGAATCCAAAATACTCGATGTGCCTGCAAACTCCGACACTCAGGAATGGTCTCAAACTGGAAACTGCTGGAATCTGCACAGCAGTGCTGAGATAAATAAGGAAGCCAGTTGCACAAAGCAGTAAAATTGAAGGCTTATAAAAGTGAAGTACTATTATAAGTCTGGCAATTAAATATAAAATGTGATAGCTTAAGTAGGTTATTGTTTTTAGGAACAAAAAACCAAGCTTTGATAAGTGCACTTTGATTTGGGGTGTGTGAACTCTAAAACACAAAGACTCCTTGGTACCAGCCTTCAACTAGATGAGTAAACTCACCATGGAACAGAAATCTCTCCTTTTCCAACCCAATGGCAGCAATGTATGTATTCACAAAGTTTTTGTAATTATAAAAATAAATGCAGGAGGAGAGTTACTTCTCGGTAATACTAGAACTTAGTTACCAGAAATACTTAACATAATTTTAAACATAATTAATTCTATGCTTGTTTTAATTATGATTATCACAAGAAGAAAAAACAGAAAAATCCTATTAAATAACAGTAGGACAAGAGAATGTCTCAGCCAGATTGTATTTAAAATTAAGGAAACTAGGTAGGTATTTTGAAAGGAACCATTTTCTCCTCCGGCAGACAAGGAGAGGAGGGTGGATGTTTCCAGACAAATACGTTGAATTATTTTTTGCAACTCTCATAGCATGAGATGGATCTGGGCAATTTCTCCAAAAAAGGCACTGAAGGCTATGCTTTTTTTAATACTCAATACAGAAAATATTGCCAGCTTAAAATGAGTTTTGATTTTTTTTCCCCCACAGGAAAGTTCAATGAATAGTTGAAGGAACTGAGGGCATGAAGGTAGAAATGATATATAATAGTCCTGTTGTGGAGCAAAGTAGTCCTGCTACAGAGAAAAACAATAGAAGATCATATAAAAGCCCATGGAAGGCATTTGTTAGGCTTTAAAAAGTGGGACGTCATTTAATTACATAATATGCAAATTGATAGACAATAAAATATTACACATGGGAGAAAGACAACACAGAAAAAGAAGGCAACAGGTCCAGTTGTTATTTGCTTTACCCCAGAAGATCAGAATCTGTAGAGATTTATGGATATAACGAACTTTGTGGGACAGTTCATACAAATAAACATCAAGTCTCATGCTAGGACTAACAGAACAAAGCCAAACATGCACAACTGTACTGCAAATCTGGGCAAGGAATTTCAAAATCTAAAGTTTAATGAAGCAAGATATTATCCTGAGAAGTCTTTAACATTTGATCAAATTGCCAATAGGTGTTTCAAAAAGTGACCTGGCACAGCGCTATTGTGAAAATATGGCACATGCTTCCAGGACACCAGAAAGAGGCTAGCATGTATGCTTGTAAAAAACAATTAGTTAATTTATGGGAGATTATCCTGGTCAAACCCACTGCAAAAAAGTATTTAATATTCCACCTCCCCCAAAATAGCTGCAACTCTAATTTGACAGCATCAGGGAAAATGACAACTTACAGCAGACACACTTTCAAGAGCACCTGATGAGTGTACAATTGGAAAAATAATGGAGAGAGTGACCCGATATACATAAATATGATTTAAAAAAAATCATGCAGTCTCAGAAAAAAACATAGAATACATTTGCAAATGCCACAGCAAAAGACAAGACACTGAGGAAAGTCACTAAGGCTATTGCTACTGAATGGCTTGGAAATTACATGGCAAGTTGATATTACCAATTCAAATCAGAGCTTTCTTTCTCTAAGGGATGAAACACACTCTTTAGAGACAACACGGTGAAAAAGTGGGCACGATTCAAAGAATACAGGAATGCTACAAAGATACAGAAGAGTGCAAAAGCAGAACCCAAAATTCTTTGTACTCATCATAAATGGAAGTAGAGATCAAAAAATAGCTAATGCATGATCTTGTTAAACTAGGTATCCCTGCTGTTATATCAAGAAATATTGGAGTGTGCCCTGAAGTATGTGGTCACATTTACATATCCTGAAACATAGGCAGAACTGCTTCTCAGGTGACCAACCGGAATACAGAGAGCTTCTAAAAGACATACCGAGTGCAATCGTAACAGCTAATGTAATGCGATGTGCTTTATAAGTACCATAACGAAGGGCAATGTTAGGGTAACTTTCTGTCGGGGAAAGATGCAAAGATTGTGATGCTGCCTCTCTAAGAGCTGACCAGTGAATGCTGATCCGCGCAGACACAGAGGAAACTCAGAAGAGCCAGCTCTAGCAGTTTTCTCACACAATACAATTATAATAAATCCATTTATTCTATCTCCTGTTTAAAATCTTTTGGCTAAAAGAACTCAAACATCTGAATTAAGGCAGGGAACTCTAGGGAAAGTCAAAACAGATCTAATACAGAATCTGTTGTTGTTCAGGGACAAGGGGTGATGGAGACAGCAGATAATTTCTTCCATGATGGTGTGTGGAGAAATACCACTCCCATAATGATTGTGTCTTATGACAGGAGCAGGTGGGAAGAAAACAAGACTTTCTTCTCCAAACACTCTGGGAGGAAGGCAGGTCCATATCAGACGAAAGCACATCCTTTAGGCCAACGGGTGTACTTCAGTGAAGCTGCACCAGAGATGGAAATCACGTGCACAGCCATCATGAGAAGTGTTACCCACTTCAGACACCACAGCATCACAAAGCAGCACTGAGGAAGGCTGTTACAGAAGGCCAATATCCTTCACATCACAGTATTCACAGGCACAAATGCCAAGATCAAGTCTTTCGAAATCTTCCAAGCCCCTGGCTAGTTTTCTCCCAGGATTGCTTTCCACATCACAGAACTGGCTGACCAGCAGAGGACAAAACTCCTCTTCCCCTTCTGATTCAACACTGTGACAAAGCCAGGTAGCAACAGGAGTCAGCCTTCCAGCTGGGAGTTTGCCACATTTTCCTCTATCCCTCAGCACCATGACTCACCCGCTGAGATGGCAGGAGTTAGAAGAACATGCTGAGACAAGGTTAAAATGTCATCTCTCAGGCACAGCAGCAGAAGCAAAATTAACTCACAAAGAGCTTTTTAATGGCTGTAACTCTATTTTCATAGAAATACCATGGATTACTTATTTCAGCTGCTTCTAAGAAGTTCCTAAATAGCTTAACAATCATTTTCCAATGTGGGATATTCCCCAGTGTCAACTGTCAAGTTGCTTTAAGATATTTAAGATAGTTTACTGATAAAGCTTCCAACACTTGCCTTGAGATTACTCTTCACCCTAATTGTTTTTTTTTTTTTCCTTGACGTTCTGCCTAACCTTTGAGAGCTCCATTTATGTGAGCCATCTCCTTTGGATCATCCTAGTAACACTCCATGACTGCAGTTTAGTATGAGCATGATTTTTACAAAAGTTAGATTCGAGCACTCTTGAGCATTTAAACTTCTGTTTTACTCACATCGTGGCCAGGAGGCCCCTGTGGCCCAGGGATACCAGGTACACCACGGGGACCCTGATGGGGAGAGAAGAGACAAACTCAGTAACACGGACAGCAGTTATCAAGTGACTGTTAGCAATTGACTACACTCAGAGAGAGTTTAAGAAAAAAATTGATCCTATATTATGCTATCACAATAATCAGCCATTTCTGTACCTCAAGGGACTCCACATGCATCACTAGAGGGAAGCTTCACATACCTTCTTTGAAAAAAGCAAAAATGAATTTTCTTTATAAGCAGACAAATTTATGAACAGGGAGAAAATATGATTGACCACTGGACAAAATAGGAGAAAAGAAGGTCCAAATAAGCTCAGCACTGAGCTAATACACATCAAGACTGGCTACAATGCTAGAAATTCATGCTAGCATATACCAGTATCACAGTATCAAGCTACTTGTTCCACACTAATGGATTGAATCCTTACAGATTATGAATGTGTTCTGTTAATACTGAAAAACAGGTTTTCTATAAGACTTAAGCAGGCAAAACGCTTAAAAACACTCAACTTTAAACCTCTGAGGAGCTTCATTGATTATAAGGCATAACAGTGTAATTACATGCCTTGAAATACATTTTTCGAATGAATGCTTAAACTATTAACACATTGTTTCCAGCTATGGGTCTGTACTGACAGGTAAGAAAAACCTGCCACCATACCAAAAGCCTGAATCAACCTTATCTCACAAACCACTACAGCAGAAAGGCAGCTGGTAATGTAAAAGCGAGGAGGTCAGGGCCCACTTTGGAGGATCACCCACCCTGTGACATGACCATCCTTAGGCAGAAGGAAACAAATTAAATGTGCATTTACAAAACCATTGACAGAAAAAAAAAACAAACAAACAAAAAAAAAAATCAAAAAAACACAATTCATTTGCTTGTCCCCTTCACATAAAATCTGTGTGTAGTTAGAAAGACATACTGTACCAATGAACCTTTGTCTCCTGGGGGTCCTACAGGGCCCTATGAACAGAGAGAAGACACAGCAATCAAAATAGTAGCACAGCTCAAAATTAGCATCCCACTTGGCTGACCAGAGTTAGTTCCAAAGCACAGAGGTACTAAAACGTAGTAGAGAGGGAGAGGTCAGGAAAAGGAGTGAGTTTGACAGGATGCTCACCTGGGCCTGATGGAACAAAAGACTAGAAAGAGAAAATGAAAAAAAAAAAAAAAAAAAAAAAAAAAAAAAGCATAAATCTAAAGGAAACGTGGGAGCACAGACTAAGACAAGAAGACAGCCTGGTGAGTGACTGCTCCAGGCAGCCAGCAGGATCAAGATGCTACATTACATGATTGAAGGCTAATAACAGTGAACACAGATCCAGTGAGGACTAGGAGAAAAATGGTATGTGGAAGAACCTTAGTAACCTGATCAGTGAAAACCATAGCACTGAATCTGCTACTCCTAAGACTATCAGAGAATGATTAGATCACTGTTGCTGGTGTGAAATCCATCAGGATGAGTTAACCAAAGAAAATTCTCTCCAGAGAAATCCAGGCAAACTAAAGGTTATTGCCTAAACATGTGTAGGACATATTGTGAGATGCATGGGGAAAGAACTTAAAGACTGTGTAAAACTTACTAGGGAATGTTTTAAGGGGATTGTGGGAAAGTGCAGAACTTAATACGAGATGTTTATGAGAAGGATTAAAGCTCGAGAAAGAGAATGATTGAGGTGGATCAAGTATTGGGGAATAAGTATGAGAAAATAAACAGAAAAGGGACCAAAGGGGCCAGCTGTGCATTAACATGTTGCTGGTCAGTATACTTGTCTGACTGAGCTCTGTGTTTGATCACCACAGTCTGTCTTATATTCCTATCAAATCCTATTCCTAATTGTCATCAATTTGGATGAGTTCATTATTATGAGCTTGTGTGTCTGAACATAAATGAACTTCAAGACAGACTTGCTTGCAAGTCGAGAGGGTCTGAGTGCCAAAAACTAGAGTGAGAGGTTGGGAGCCCAAGGGACTTGCCTGCCTGGGTGCCAGCAGCTGGAGGAGACCAGGGTCTAGGTGCTTGGTACTGGGCAGACTGAGACCATCTGATGGAGAGACTCATATTGTGTGTGTATATTCCAACAGCAGCCATCAGTCCTGGTCAGGGGGCAAGAGCAGGATCAAGCCACTCTTGTTCATGTTTCTGTGAGTGCTGGTTAGGCGTATACAAGTGTCGACAGGCGCTGTTCTCTGTGCTGGTCTGCATGGCTGTGTGTGCTGTCCTGTTGGGAACACACGCTCAGCCTTGCCTCAGGTGAGAGCTGAGGATGCAGAACTGAAGCCGTTGGGCTGGGACACGACAACTCTCCTGGGTCCTGAAGCTAACTGCACTTAGCCATCTCTAACACAAGGAAAAACACCCCATAGGGCCAGCGTAGTCTTGAAATAAGGTCAAAGCGGAGAGTCCAGTGGGCTTGTGCCTACTATTCATTTGGGGATGCAACTTAAAAAGGTATAACTAAGCACAAAGAACTACAAGGAGACATGCAAATTCTGTAGGAATAACATAAAAGCGATGTGGTACCCATTTCCAGCAGGGATGAATCAAGCTGGTTTCCAAACATATCCAAAACAAGGCTTGACCTCACATCTCTGACGTTGTGTTTAAATAGTGTTGGAAAATCCAGTATTAAGTGTAGGGACACTCTAAACAGTTAGCATTTTTCAATCAATATCATACTGCAATATGGTGTACCATTTCAAGCTAATTTCCTGTATTAATTGGGAAACTACTGAATCTAGATAACCACTCCACGGAAACATTGGCTGGGGCTGGCTTTACCATTCTGATGTAGATATAGTGTCAGAAGGCATACAAAGGGTTGCAAAAGAATGCAAGGTCTCTGATACCCTCTAGCAATTACAGCTAGAAGTAAAGTCTGTTTTCTGCTAAGCATGTTTTGCTTGCACTTTCAATGCATATCTGGAAGCACTCGCAGATCCCCATGATCTCAAGAGGAGTTGTTCATGCCAAGTAGCAGAACAGTCTGATCTTAACGACATGAAAATCCAAACTTTCTGGAACAGAATCCCAGATATACCTTGCAGCCTACAGAAAAGGGAACAGCTTCAACACTGACAGTAGGAGGCAAGGGCGTAAGGTCTCACTAAACCTCTGTGGGAAATTAGGGTGATGATCGCTTTCTTGGAACACAGCTCTTTAATCAGTCTGGTTTTGTATCTATCAGAGCACTGATTGTGTCACTGATGTGGGCATGTGTGTCCTACCTCTTCCTTCTAACGGGGCGAGAGCAAGGTTAAATCTCCCCATTAGCACAATTCTAGCTCAGCACAGATCTCCAATCATAGCCCATGTGTCAAGATGCTGCAGGAAAGTCACAAGTAACACACAGTGACATTAATCACTCTGATAGCACTTTCTCGCCTTTCTCTTTCAACTAAAAAGCAGGCGCATCAGGAGCCCTCACAACACGTGTAGACATCCGAACCATGAACGGCAGCCTCTAGGATAGCTTGTAATCTGCGTCTGCAGTGGGTAAAATGTCCCATAGGTTCTTGACACAGCTGAGCACAGGCAATCCATTCACCATTTGGCAATGGGAAATGTTTGTCTCATCACAGGCTGCAGCGGAATCTGTTACTTACAGGGGGTCCAGCCAGACCAATTCCTGGCACACCTCTATCTCCTGGCTGCCCAGGAAGGCCAGGAGCTCCTCTCTCACCCTGAAACAAAGGAAGAAATTAAACAGTGGACAGATTTTCTGCACTACTGAAAAAAGACATATTGCAATGCAATAAGGATTTACAACACAGTGTAACACTGATGCACTGATGCACTAACTCTCTCCTCTAAGAAGCTGTGTCAGGTTAAGACAGCATGGAGATGTGGGATAGTGTCACGTCACACCATAAATCTGCCTTCCTTCTTCACATGGTGTCCCACCACACTTCAATGAGCACTTACGATGTTACAACATGCACCAGGTCACATAACACAGAGAGAATATAGTCTTTAAAATTAGGTGCATAGTATCCAACTTCCAACAGCACACACTTTTGCTGAGCTGACTCCTCACAGTTTGGGGAAATACTGAGCATCACAGTGTGCTTTTCTTTCTGTATATTTCTGTGGTAGACAGCTAATCTGAAAACATAGCTAAATACAGATTATTTATCCAGGGGAGAAAGAATTGGAAATGTTGGGTTACATCCTAAAGTTCTCCTCTCCTTTCACCAGGGCAGGCCTGTTCACAGCAGTGAACATGCTGAAAAGCAAAGTATACCGCAAAAGGAGAGGCCTCACTTCTACAAGACTGAATTTTCAGCAGTAAAAATTGTGAGGGATAGGCAACCATTTGACACTGCTAAATGGCAATTATAGGCAGAAGGTCAAGAACGAAAGAGAATGTGTTCAGCTACAGTACTTAAATTTAACGTCTGCTCTCTTGTTATAGGGAGAAATGTCAAATAAGATTTTTATTGACTGTATTGCAGTTGTGAGATTCAGTCTCACGTTGGCAGCAGACTTGGACCTTATTTATGTTATTTATTATTACACTATTTCCAGCTATTATTCTAGAAAAATTGTTACCCGTGGATTATGCCTGCCCAAAAGTCAGTTTGCAGTATCTCCTACTTTTTTCCCCCCTCTTTTTCTTTCTTTCTTCTTACAGCAAGCTCCATTTAACACAGAAACAATCCTGCAGTTACAGCAAATATGTTTTGATTAGTTAAAAGACTCTGGCAGATCCCTTATCTGTTATTTTGTTCTAGAACATAATTTCAGTACAAAAAGCTCAACAGTATTTTTCCATGTGTAGTTAAGATTCCTAACATCTCATGTTGATATTGAATTCTTACACTATTATTATGCCTGTGTTCTGAACTGTCAAACATATAAACAAAGAGAAAAAAAAATGCATTTATATAGAATGCAGCAAAACCAAAAGGAAGCATTTCAAAGTAGTCTGATTATTTCAAAATCATGAGACCTAAATGGAACTGTTCTTGTGTTGCTCTATCCCTACTTATATCATTTACATAGTCTGTTTCAGCAACCAATTAGTCTTTCAATCCTGATCAGAACACAGTCATTTCAACTAGGAGAATTTTTGTCATATCTGTTTGAGGATTCAAGCACAGTCTGGATGCCCCCAGAACAAGCATTTTTGTTGTTTTACTCCTTTCTCTACTTGCTGTGTACTTTTATGGGAATAAACTTTATTTTCAATTGAACAAATTAGTGCTGTTATCTTTAATCAATTAGTCAGTCCTTTCCTTAGCTACAATATAGGAGAGTAAACCAGTCCTATTGGGAAATAATAGATTTTCTCCTTGAGACAGGTTTTCCTTGAGGAAATAAGTGGTACAGAGAAGTGCTCTTAAAAGCACTGACAGGTGGTCTCAAGTGTAGTTTATCCTTTAAGCTATGCCAATGTCTCTCTTGTTGTACAGATTAAAGGTAACGAGGTACAGTTTGCTTTGAAAAAGTGTGCAGCATTTAGCCCTTAGCCCTTCTTATGTTGAATTCATATAACATTGGAAGAAAAAGTAACGTGAGAAGTGAGCGCAGTTAACTCCTGTCTTAACATTTGCATCTACAGAGATCCTGGAAAAGTCAAAAAGAACCCATCCCTCTCTAAAAGGCTAGGACACTGCAGAGTAAAAGTTTCATCAACTCTATTTACCACTGAAAAACAGACCAAATTTTCACCGTAGTTTTTCCTCCAGTTCCAATGATGCAGGAAAGCAGTCCACAACGAACAATAACCGCAATGCTCACCTTATGCCCAATGGGTCCTGGCAAGCCTGGTGGGCCTCTTTCTCCCTAGAATGACAAAATCAAAACCAGAAAAGAGTCAACACACAGCCAAATAGGACCCTGTCCTTTGAGAGGGTCAAAGCAAAAGGAGTCCTCACCAACTAACCTCTGTCAACACTAACATCGTCCTGATACTTTATAACTCGTAAGCAAATGAAATAATCTGTCAACTTGACTAGAATTATATACTTTTAGGGAAATTATTGTAAGCTAGGCATTTTTATATTGGTCACAAGGTCTGATACATCCATGTGGTTAGTCCTTGCAGATGTCTCCAATTTGAAAGGCCAATATGGCATATTAAAGGCAGTTTAATGTTCAGAAATACAGCCTCGGCTCTTTCTCCCTTTAGATGCTGCAGTAGGATCCACAGCATTGTGAAGAAACAAGCCTTTGGTGTCTTCAGGTAGATAGTCAGTGAGTGCTTATAATAATTCAGCCTAAATCTACATCAAAAATCTATCTCCTCTGCAGAAATCATGTCTGTCCAGCTGACATCAAACCTAGTCCTTCTCGAGTGCAGAGTTTGCCCATAGTTTACCTGTTCTCCATCTTTACCCTTGCCAGGCAAACCGGGTTCTCCAGAAGGCCCGGGCTCACCAGCTGGACCAGGTACACCTGGTTTTCCTTCTTTTCCTGGATCACCCTGTAGAAGACAATCCACCAGGCCAATTAATTGCATGTTAAAGACCATTTATATCTCAGATCTTTCACAAGGATTAAAAGATATGCATTTTTGTCTAGCCTTTTGATTGGAATTTTTCTTGGTATCATAGGAAGTCCTCTTTTAAGGGAATAATCTCAAGGCTGTTTTAATTTTGCCTAAAAAAAGGAAAACAGTGCAACAAAATATACTGAGAACCAGCTATATGCTAAAAGCTTTGGTTCATACATGACCCTGAAGCATTTATACTCAGATGAGGATTTTGAGTCAATAGCCCAAAGCGTCAGAAGGGAAGAAAGGAGTCTGTGCTGGAACACTGTCAGAAAGGGGTCCTTGCATGAGAACTCCTTACCTTCTCTCCTCCATCACAGTCCTGCCTGTTGAAGCTTAGAAGTTCTGGGAGATTATATAGTTTGTAACTGGGTCAAGGACTCAGGTGGATCTTGGTAATACATAACACAATTTGACTGGAGGGGCTGGGATGCATCCCCATCCCAATATGCATTTATCCTGCATATATGAGGCCATGTTTCTGATTAATCATTTCTACTCCAGCAATGAAAGATCAGCGCTCCAGAGTGAAAAGCACTGTGTAAAGTAATAGTAAATTACAAATCCTTGACCTCAGAGAGCTTGCAGCCTAGCTATGAGATGGCATGTAACAGCTGGACGAGTCAGATAAAGAAAACAAGCTGAAGTAATGGTATAATTACAAGTACTTATCAAGAAAGCAGAAATCTGTTTCCTAACCAATGAAAGCCAGTTTTCCTTCTAGTTTTGGATGTACAGTGGTAAACACATATCTCAGAAGGTACATAACTTCGCTGAATCCCATTCTATCTTAGCAGTTTTATCAGGTAAATTAGAAAGGTACAACAGGGTGAAATCCTTATAGCATGTGTAATGAAGAAGGCCATACAAGACGATCTAATGAACTTGTGTCTTCTAGCAGTCCATGAACCTAGGAAATCATTTCACAGTTCAGACTGCTTCTGTTGCAGGTTATTAAAAATGCACTTTTACATAGCTAAAGTTAAAACAACAACAACAACAAAAACATGAAAGAACAAACTCACTTTTTCTCCCTTTTCTCCATCCTTTCCTGGTAGTCCAGGGTCTCCAGGCACTCCCTGGAGAGAAAAGAACTTTGAAGTTTAAAACTCTCTTTTTTAGGTAATATTTGATGCTAAAGAAAATGGACAGATCAATGTGTTCAGTACAGTACATCTCAAGGATTAGTATCAATTTTACACTTTCCAGTTCAGACAACCTGTAATCCAGAAAGCAGCTCAGAAGAGCTGTGTACCAAGTACTTAAAGGAATTATTTTTTTTTCAACATAAAAAGGAATTGAACAACTAAAGTAAAAAGTGAGTTAATATCAGATTTGTTCATTCTCCTTTTATCAACAACTATTTTTTCCTTCTGTGAAATCCTCAGCACTTCCTGGTACATTACAGGAAAACCCCAAATCATCATTTCTGTATCAGAGAAGCCAGAAGTCTTACAATACTCATATTTTATGTCTAATGTTCCCCAAAGCCATGCACTGGAAAATGTAGCTATGTTTATTTTACTCTCTATTGTAATTTTCAATCTTCTTCACGCTGAGGCAGATCTCAAAGGATTCCTTGCCAAAATATAGGTGACTTACCTCCAAATCAAATACTGTAACTTCTTAACTCACTAAAATGGGGCTTAGGACTATGGAATGATTCTCTGGATTAAGATGATGTGAAACGATGTCTTAGCATCAGTAAGATTGGATTGACCTCCTCACAGAATTGATGCAATAATTATTTTATTTTCTACGCCAGTAAAAATGATACCCAAATACCCTAGTTTTCATAGGTACAAATATACCAATGGCAGACTCAGAGGTTTGAGTAAAGGAGTATGAAATGGGAAAAGGCCTCCATTTTGGATATCATTCTCCAGTTTGAAAAGAAATTGCTGCATTAGCCCTCGCACTCAACCACTGTGCCTGAGCACACTGTAACACTAACTGCTGTTTTTCACTTATTCCTGTGTAAGTCCAGAAGAGCCCCAAGCTCCTCCAGATCTTTCAATGTAATCATAAAAAAAAAAAAAAAAAAAAAAAAAAAAGGAAGAAAACACAGTCTTTTGAACCTGGTAGTACCCCCTGGGGAATGGAAAACTGAACAAATTAAGCAAAAAAATCAGGGCACAGATGGGAAAATAAATACACTGACGCACACATACCACATTTCCTGGCAAGCCTCTTGGACCGGGGGGCCCTGCTGGTCCAGCCGCACCCTGTTTTAAGAAAATGAAATTTGTGTGCATATATAATTCACAATGTGTATCACTACACGAACAAGAAGCTCCAAATGACATTGGAGTTCATGTCAGACCAGGTGTTGTGCAAATGCAAAGCAGAAAAAAACATTTTTGTGAAATACTTTGTAGTATAAAAAAAGGATGAAACAATACAGAATGGATGAAGACTCTCCTTGGGAACTGCAAATTACCCACCATCAAAATAAATCCTAAATCTAGCTCAGATATAGGAAGAAAGGCCTTATCCCGAAACATCAGAAGAACAGAGAAAAATATGTTGATTTTCATTAAAATAAAAATCCAGGTCAACACAGTATCCTTTGCTGACAATTTTTACCCTTCTTTGCTCTGGGGAGCAAAACCTGAAAACACTCCTTTGCACAATATAGATCACCACCACAAAGCATTCTGAATGCTGTATTTCTGAACTGCACATCTTTGTCTACAACTCAAACTGGAGTGCAGATGGAGAAGATGGAAAAGTCCAGGATTTCTTAGTATGCAGAGGTGTATGTTTGATGTTACCAAATTCTGTTTAGACATTTTCCTGCAGATCTGAGAGGCTGAAGTTGTTATCTCTGCAGTTGCTCATCACCTTGTATTGGCCTGAGTTCATCAATCATCACAGCTTTGCAAGTAAAAGGAATTCTGTTCGCATTCCTAATCCACCTGGAGATAAAGCAACCAGGCTATCTAGATATCTACATCAGTAGACTGAAATATTCTAGTTGGTTTGAAGATAGGGAGAAATCCCACCACTTCTTTTGGACGGGCTGGGTAGCAATTATCTTGCAAAAGGACAATGCAAATAGTTGGCTGATGATGAAAATCTTCTACAGCCAACACAGCTCTTCAAAAAGTAAATGTCTTATCTGTCACCTTTGGCTCACTAAAGGAGAATTAGAGTTCCTCATTTCTGCAATATTCACAGTCACTGCTCTATGAGCCAACAGAAGTGTGTGGAGCAGTGGCAACTTCCTTCCAGCCACCAATCTATACAAAAAAAAAATAAGATCAATGGACAGATTTGAGTTTGAGGGAAGGGGTTGGCCTTACAGTCCCCACCTCCCCCCCCCCCCCAAATAAATAAAAAATAAATAAATAAAAGGTATAGAGTTCTTCAATTCAGAGTGGTAGAGAGTTGGAGAAGAATGACACAAGAGGTTCAGAGTTTAGTGTGAAAGTACTACTAGAGAGAAACTCTGAGCACAAAAAACCCGGGAAGGAACATTGTGAAAACAAAGAAGCAAGAAGGAACTTCAGCACTGTCAAACGCTTCGTTTGGGTTTGCTATAGCTCCTTTCTCCCTGACACAAACGTCTTTCCAAATCACACTTTCAAATATTTCTTCAAACAGTCTCCCTCCACTGGTTACAGAAAAGGCACGTGGCACTTCATGTGGCCACAGCAGGCTTATATCCTGTTACAATAATAAAACGGGATTTGACTCCTTTGCTCTTCTTGAGCACGCTGTCAGGCAGGAGCAGCGCTCCTCACGACAGATCCCCTGAAAAGTGGCATGTGATGATTCTTCCGGTGATGAGCCTTTATTAAAGAACGCAGAATGGACTAAGAAGCCTAAAACCAACCGTGATCAAAAACTAATTCTGGCTGATGAGAAGCGAGTTCGCTGCACCAGATGGCTCTCTGGGCTTGGCCGCTATCACAATGCAGTAACAAGCTCTGCAGGCACCTCATCCCGAAAAGAGGGTATTTTATTAGAGAGGGAGAGACTTGACACACGATTTAGAGCTGGACTGATTGGGGCATTGATCTGTTTGGTGCAGCTGTGTCTGTTTGCCCACAAGCAGCAACTCTTCTTCCAGCTGCAGCTGAGGACGTGCTCCGCGCAAGATCAGCCTGGGATTATAAATTTGCCTCAGAGTCCCTTCAGGTGTGTTACTGTTGGGGAAAAATGCTCCAAGTGAAGCAGTTACTTACAGTCTCTCCAGGGGCTCCGGCTTCTCCTTGGGCTCCTTTCTGCCCCTTTGTGCCCTGCACAAAAAAAGGAAAAAAAGAAAGAGATGGAACTGCCTGCCAGACAAAAAGGCTCCCAGCCTTCGTGACGCCTGAACATGCACTAGGCAACAGTCTTAGCTAATCAATTCACAAAGGAGTTTAACGGCTGAGGAAATGGCTCTCAGTTCTCTATGCAGGAAAAAAAAAAGATACAAAAATAAAACTCTGAGATATAAGAAGAATTACTAATGACTGATCAGCTCAGAGGCTGTTTCTCAGCATTCGATGCTAAAACTTGTAGATATCCACCTGAGTGAAATTCCTTTCTCTCCTCAGGCCTACCAGCTACTTAAATTCCAGCTGAACCCTGATGGTTTCCCCGCACAGAGGAAGTTTTGCCCGCGGTTCTCAAATACAAACAACAATCATTCAGAAAGGGTCAAAATGCATCACAGTGCAGAGGGTTTGCCTCAGGCATACAAACCTTGTAGCACTTTCATAAAGATTTCTGTAGGACAGAGTAGAGTCTACTCACTGTACTAATCCCCCTTTTAGCACATACTGCGTGGAATTTGCATTGTATTACTGGTTTCTTCATGATTCTGAGACTGCCGCTAACCTGTTTAAGCTGCAGATGCCCAAGTAATATCAGATTATATCTGCTATCTTGGGCACAGCACAGACGATGGCAGAGTAAAGACCCTCTCATGTTGCCATGAAAACATACCTCAGTAGTAACTGATAGCAATTTCAGACTATAAATTCATGTCACACAAGCCCCGGTGAATTCAGGGTCAAATGGACCAGGGTTGAATCTAAATGCTCCGGAACATTTTGATAAAGTACTGTAGCTTCTTATTTGTGAGACCTGTGGTTCAGTGGCATCAACAAAAGACACTCTGTTGAGGGAACCTGACGTTGGAAGTCTCTTGGACCATGCTACAAGATGTTGTATTTCTGGTTTGATTTTCCTCATGTTGCCCTGATGTCTGGCAAAAGTAAATAACTCCACAGAAGCCCCTGAACTTACAAAAGCTGGGATGGAGAAATGGGCTGTTAGCATATAGAGGAAGAATTACTTGCAGTGATCTACACCTTGAAGATACTCTTCTCCGGTCACGTCAAAGATTTTGTTCAAGGTTGGTTCTTACCTCAAGTCCTGCAGGTCCTGGGACACCCTGTTCACCTGGGATCCCAGGTAATCCCTGCAAAATTAGAAGGGAGAGGTGAAGGAGCTGAAGGAGAGTTTTCTCCTTTCTCCTACTGAGGGAAAGTAGTACCATTTTACGGAGGCCATGGCTACACAGGGCTCTATCTCTTCCTCCAAAACAAGAGTAAAACAGAAAATAAATAGAAGAGCCAACTCCACAATTTAGCTAGGCCACTTCATTTCAAAAGCCCTTAATAAAGCCTGTACAACCTCACTATCAGCCAAACTTTGTCTAGTGATCCCCACAGTCCTCTTCTCAGGCACTAAGTCCCCCAGCTATAAATTAGGTGCTTAGTTCCAGGTAGCCATCTAGCTTCCTTCAGAGTTTATACAAAGCTAGATGCCCTTACACTGTTGCGGCCATTTATGGTGAAAGAAGCATCCTGACTACAGAAGAAGCCTGTCCCATCCTCTCCCTCCAAAAAAGGAGGCCTTCATGTTATCTCCTTGTTAAAACTCAAAATCAAAACTGAAGAAACACTTTTCTGTGCTTACAGGTTCTCCGCTCGTTCCTCGATCTCCTTTCTCCCCTTTTGGTCCAGGTTCACCCTGATGTAAAAAAGGAACATGAAGAAAGAAATTATATCTTTTTCCGTGGCTAGTAGTTCTGTCAGTCCTGCTCTTTAAGAAGGCTCTTTTGATAACAGACTCATTTTTGACATAGACATAGTTGATATTTGAATCTCTCCTCCTGCATTACACAAAAATCTGGTATTCTTCTGTCAGAAGGAGGACAATGCAGAAGGGCTAGGTTGTCTTGTCAGGGGAAAACCATATGGCTACAGTATTTTTTAAAAAAGATCTGGATGCAGAGGACTTTGAGGTCAACGAATTGAAACTATCATATGATTCAGTAAGATTTAGACTAGGCTGAAAGTAAACACGCCCAGCTAAGTGGCTCGTGTGGATCATGTTTGATGTCTGGATCCTGAAGAGTCGAACTAGAAATCTATGTTCTTCGTGGTTATTCCTTGTGGCTGTCAAGACTTCTGGAACTGGTATGACACTAATTGTTAAAAAAAAAAAAAAAAAAAAAAAAAATCTAACACTACTCTGGATAACTTTTTGATTTAAAAAGTTATTAGTTTTCCTTCGCAGACAATGGTTGTTAAGGAATCTACTGGTCTAAAATTCAATCAGTTCAGAGATGCTGTATTCAATTCTGATTATATTAACATGCCAGATGATCTAAAATGAAATGCCAACAGCAAGATGACCAGAGCCCCTGAATCCTATTGTCTCCACGTAGGACCACAGGCCTAACATAGTCCTACAACTGCAAAAGTATCCCATGTAAAGGCACGATAAAAGACAAGCGTTCAGAGTCTCCTCTTGAGCATTTTCAGACACGTGGATCACACAGCTTTTCCTGGTATCTAGTTCTTTTAACATGGTCATATACTCCAGTAACTTCCCCTCCCTCTGCAATGTCAGCATGTTATTTCATGCACTACCATCACTGATCAATAGGATTAATTTATGCCTGTTCTTCCTCTTTACAGTAAATTGCTCTCTGTTCAGAAGTTCATCAGCTTTGTTCTGAATTCTATAATGATAATCAATAAGCCCATATTTCTGCTTTGTATAAATGAAGAGAACAGCACAAAATCATGGAACTATCTGGAATAGGCCAGGCACTGCATGAATTTGTATATTTTTTCTGAACATAATTATTCAGCAGTAGCAATCATTACTTATGCATTATTTATCATACAAGGTGTTTCAATTATGCAATCAAGAAACAGTAAGAATATCAGTGACTTAAGCTACCCCCCACACACACATGCACAAGAGGAATAGTGATTAGTCAAAATGCAGAGCCCAGGAACAAATCACTTTAAATTTTATTCACATCAGCTGTTTGCCAGATCATTTCTGCAACACCTGGGAAATCAAAGTCCTTTTGTAAATGATTCTTTAACAGACAAAATAAATGTAACTGCATAAATATTACTTATATCTGTATTTATTATGCATTATGAATAAATGTTATAATTTGTGATAAATAATAGCAGAAATTTTACTTTATAAAGCAGTGCCCAGTCAGACCAGCTTTTAATCAGGCAGTCCGTGATGCCATCTAGTGGCCTTCAGAAAGAAAAGGATATCGTATCAAATACTTCAATAAAAGGATCCTATTCAACAAGCAGGATGGTTGCACTTGGAATTTGTTTTGTGTAGTGACACTTCAACCTCTGAAATCCTTTTGAGTACAAAAGCAAAGCAGAGACATATGGTAATATATTTGTAGACAGGAACAGTGTTAATAAATGGAAATAGGAGCACATGTTATGATAGAAAACAAGAGTGCAAAGGGAAGAAGTACCTCAACAGGTAAAGGAAAGAGGCTTAATATTCTTCTGTCTCCTAGCTTTTCCTTGATATCTGAGTTGCATGTTATTGCCAAATTAGGAAAATTCCAGTCTGGTATCCTTTCACATCCACAGAAGTGGGTAAGACCAGCATTTTTTAACCCAGTTTGCCAGTAAATTTGCCACTCAACTATCCGCTGACACTGTTAAGGCCAGCCACAAGCACTGTGCCTAACGAAGACCTCAGTCCCTGGCACCTGAACTTAATCCACTGTCACCCACTTCTCTCCGGCAGCAGAAACGATGCAGCGATGCCTAACAGCTGCTACCAGCTGGGGCGGGCCTGGTGCTTGCAGCTTCCTTGACCTGCTCTCTCGGCCAGAGCCTCCTGCGGTCTCCGTGAACATGTTCATCATTTCTGTGCCACTCCAAGGACAGCAAACCCAGCGGGGGCTCAGCTGGGCCCTGCTCCAGCACCTGGCACGGGGCAAAGCGAGGCTGCACAGCTACACGGCCACGTAGAAGCTCAGACTCGCTTGCTCTGAGAGTGTCCAGTTACGACAATTACCCAGGTGTGTTTTAAGTAAAACAGATTTCAACTAACACCAGAGTAACGGTGGTGCTGCCACTTATCCTGACACTGGTCATTCCCTGCCACTGTAACCATGTACTCAGAGGAAAGCAGAGGCAGGTTTTGTGTTCTGGAGTGTGCATGACAACTTTCAACTTTGCTATTGCTGAAACTGCTATAACATATCCCAGGGCACTCTCCTAAAGCAGATCACCACCTTCTGACATCTTAATTTGCAGATCAGTACATCAAAAGTAACTACCCTTACCTCCTCATCTCCTCCCAAACCTTGCAATGCACTGTGTAGATCTGTGCTACAGTAAATACTGTCACATTCATCTTGCAGATGGAGAGATCCCAGCAACCTGGCCTGCTGACACACTTCAAGCCTTTTCACTGCCTTGTGGTTTATTTACAAGCAATGCATTCAAAGAAAACAAGATAGCTTCTTGTATGATTTAGCATTATGAAGATCATACAAGGCATCACTGTCCAGCATAATTTCTTTGTATATATATTGGTAAACTACAAGGTAACAGAGGAAGAAATGCAGGGAGCTTAGGCAAAACAGAACCAAGGAAATCCTATCTCCCTTTTCCAGCACTACCTCACAGTCCTACTTCCCTCCTCGGTCTCTGAAGAAACAGTAGTACTCACTTTGTTTTCTAATGTGACCCTTAAAACCTTCCTCTGTGACTTCTACATGCCATAAATGGACCTATCTTTAAGAACTTTGATCACATACCAGTGGTGTGACCCACTGCAGGTCTATTCCAGTATGAATATTCCAATGCTGAATGCATTTTTAATTTAAAAGGCTGGGACAGACTTTCAAACATACAGCTCTGTCCCAGTTAAAGTCAGTTTGGATGCAGTCGTTACTAGGACACCCATGGGCTTCTCATCATTATTGGTTACAACAGTGAAACTGCACAGAATCAGACTCAAGCTGAGCTCCTTACTGAAAGCATACAAATAACATGAAAGAAACTAAGGTGCTCTTTATGTATCAAATATAAAAGGCAAAAATCTAGAGGCCATGTTCATTAAGGATGTTACTTACAGGAATTCTTGGGTGTGGGGTAAAGAAGGCTGTCTGGAAAAGAAACCAGAGTGTTAAAAGAAGCATATTGACAAAAGCATTGTCTAGTTTCCTTGAAATGTAGGAACTAATATATTATTCTCCTTGTCATCGTAGACTCCATGTTGTCCATCAGTAGATTTCTAAATGAGCCCCTCAAGATAATATCAGGCTGCTTAAGCTTAAAAAAAAAAAAAAAAGAAAAAGAAAAGAAAAAGAAAAGAAAGAAAGAAAAAAGAGCACAAATCTACTAGAGTATTTGAAATATGAACTCAAAGATGTCCTGGGTGTCAACCACTATGAAAAGCCAAACTACATTTAACCTTGAGATACTGGCACCCTCCAGCTCACCTTTTCACTTGGAGCCATCTTCAGCATCATTAAACTTCCTGTTGTGGACCCGAATTCAGGATAATGAACAAAGATACAATTTCAACTAAATCTGATAGGAACTGTGCTTTGCTGACTTCACGGCTGAGCTTGGCACGTTGTCCTTCTGTTTCATACCACTAACAAAACGTATGTCTCCACACGGCCGGTTATCTTAGGGATTACACAGTCACCCTCAAGGACTAACCACAAAAGAGGATCAAGTCTTGTTAGCAGAGACAGTATCTTTTAGTAGGAACTGATAAAATAGAATAATCAGACAAGATTCAATATCTCTGGTGAAATGACAGTATGCTGAAATTGTTGTCTATTTTCCAGCTAAAACAGAAATCACCCCTCCCTGCATACACAGGAAGCTTGAGCAGTCAGGCATATCTTCTCTACATCTAGCCACGTGGCGCTGTGTTTGAGCCGCCTTCTCCACTTTGAGCAAGACAGATCTACCCTTGGCGGTGTGGCCGGATTATCCTTGTTGAATACACACAGCCCCTTCGCCGACAGTCACAGAAAGCACCCTTTGGCACAGACTAAAGAACCAACTGATGGCAGGGAGGAAATTACAATACTTCCTGCGCTGCTGCATGAAGGCCTGGAGGCCTTGGATTTTAGCCAGAAGACCTTAATTCAAACTCGCTTCATAATCTGCTAATGTGGCAGCTGTAAGCAGCTGCTGCAAACAAAGCTGAAACGTGGATCTCTGCCATTTCCCGGAGGGTCTGTGACTGTGGGATCAGCCCTCCCGTTGTAACGAGAGGCCTGTTGCTCGTGCTTAGTGCAAGCTGGTTGTTCAGTTTGTGCTGGAGGAACTGTGAGGTTTAGGTATTTACATTCAGTGGATGCTGGTTTAACAATCCGTACTTAACTTTATTGGAATTATGTTCATGCTTTCCCAAAGGCAATTGTGCAGGCTTATTAAAAAAAAAAAATGAATGAATGTTTTCTTTGTCCTTTTTTATTAGCAGAAAGGGTGCATGCAACCAGGTATGACTGGTTTGGTTGTGCACGGAATCCAGTGCTGAACCGAAATATCCAAATGGGCTCCAGCACTACAGGGTCTCTGAGTCAACAGCACAACACAGCACTGTTAGTGACAGAGGCTCGGCAGAGTCAGAGCACCGCTGAAGCTGAATCCTTCCCTAAGCACCAATGTAAGTTCATGTCAGTGAGAACTGAAAATCTCCACTTTTCCTGGGAACACGTAAATTGTCTCCCACAAAATCAAGTTATTTGTCCACTGGAATCTCTTCTCCATGAACCAGTTTCACTAGGAGACCCCAGATGGGAAAATCTAGTTCACTCTGGAAACTGCATCTGACAGCACGTAGCACGTTAACATCTTCACTCATGATCTTCTTCAGACAGCTCCTACAGCTGCTTACAAAACCACAAAATCCATTTAACTGCTATGACAAAGCAAGGGTGCACAAAAATCCGGGTTGCAAAGTGGAAGAGGAGGGCACAGCCTCCTCTCCCCCAAAAAGATCAAATGCATTTTGATATTGCTTCTCTGAAGCTAATGGGAGATGTGCCCAGGGTAAATGGGCCCTGACGTTTCTGCAAAACAGGGATCTGGAAAGGCCTTGATACTGAGGGATCTGAGTGGGAGAAGTATGAGGCCTAGATTATTATTACAGTACAGAACACAATCTTACTTACTGTTCCAGGTAAGCCTGGTGGTCCAGGGGAACCCATATCACCCTAAAGAGAGAAGGAGAATAGTACAATCAAGGATAAAAAATGATACTCAAATAAAACTCAACATTATCAGCAGGAAGACGTGACATTTCCAGGTGAGATTTAGTCAAATGACAACCTGTCAGTTCAGTGACACTAAAAAAATCCCCAGAGGGCCTTCTCTGATGGATGGAATTTTACCCACTGTTCTGGCCAGAATTTCTGCTGTCCTCATTTTGTTTCAGGCAAGATGCTTACTTTATTGTCTTTATCACTTCACAGGTCAGTGAATTTCCGGTGTTACCCATCCCGTGTAGGAGTGGCATGGATCTTAATTTGTATTTTAGGTTAAAGCTGATCAAAAGCCTTGACTGAAAATCATATTCTGGTGAAAATTCTTTGCTGTTGGAAAAAGGTCTTCTTCATCAAAAATATGCTTTCACTATTTTTTGAGTCAAAAATTAGATTGCCGCTGGACTATGTCATGGGAGTTGCAGTTTGAGTGCCCTAGCTGCCAGTGACCTTCCTACGAGTTGTGCTCCACAGACAGTTTAATTCTCCATGACACATCAAAGCCAAGAACTACTAACAACACTCGTCAACCTTCCAGAGATAGGATACTGGGATGCCATACTGAGGATGTCATTTGACCACTCATGAATGAAATACCACCTCCATAGACAGCGAAAGTTATTGGTACACCTAAGGCTGATGTATCCTAGGAATAAGATCAAAGGAAACAGTGTTGCCCAGGATGGAATAAAAAGATGAAAAAAAAAGTTAGAAAGTCTTTAATATGACAAGAAAAATCAAAATAAAGAAACAGCA
This sequence comes from Rhea pennata, assembly GCF_028389875.1. Taxonomy (NCBI): domain Eukaryota; kingdom Metazoa; phylum Chordata; class Aves; order Rheiformes; family Rheidae; genus Rhea; species Rhea pennata. The sequence goes on from NC_084664.1 coordinate 158,775,111, forward strand.
AGCAGACTGGAACTAGAAGACTAGAAGTACAGTTGATTTACCCAAAGCCTACTGAAAATTTACAACTAAACAGTTACCGTCCTCTTTATCACCAGCTCTACATGACTTGCTTATGGAAGCCAAACCACGCAAAACCATGCAAACCAATGCTAGGTCTTATCCCAGGAAAGCCAGTTCTCCAGCATCCCAACCTGCCTGAAGAGAACCAACTGCATGAACTGGTCAGAATGAAGGTGAACAGCTCCCCAAAATTAGACTCTCACAGAAATCAAAGCCAGAAAAGGCTCTGATGCTGATGGCAGAGAAAGCGATTTTACACCCACTTCCTGAAGGCTGAGGTTGCTGCACTGCCACTATATGCAAAGCAAATTTTTTACTACATAGACATAAGCATCTGCAAGGTCAGTGCCTTAACTTCACCTTCACAGGATTTGTATGAAAAGTTTGGTGGAACTCATCCTTGTCTAGTTCTCTTACTTTCCACCAAAATTAATGGTGGTGTGATGGCAGATGTCCAGACCATTCCCTAAATTATTGTGCTATCATAGTACAGTCAAGCATAGGAACTTCAGAATTCCAGACCCATTTCTATCAGCCAGTTCTCCAACAAACGTTTATTTTTTTCTTGAATCAAAGAAACTCAAATGATTTCCTTGAATTAAAGACACTGTCCGTAGATTTCATCAAACATTACTCCTTGCATTATTCAATAAATGATTGTCTCTATTTCACACACAGCTTCTTTTGCTGTTTCTTTGTAAGGCTTGGCTAACAGACTTCTAATTATTTCTAATCCTCCTCAGAAATTCTCCTCTATCAGTTATCACTGTTGTCCCACATCCTTTTGTTGTCTCTTTTCCTCTCTTGTCTAAGGAAGGTCATTTTTATTTCATGACTCACCTTTTCTCCTCTTTCACCTTTGAATCCGGGGAGGCCATCTTTTCCTTTTTCTCCCTAAAAGTAGGTAAAAGAATGAAGGAAATATGTACACTTTGATTTAACTGAATCAATCCCACTACTGCGCTGCTATAATGATACATCAATATTTTACACTTTCAGATGATCTCACCTGTCCTCAAGAGACAGTGCAAACAATTAAATAAAAAGGTAGCAGTAGTATATTTTTCCAGTTGAAAAGGAGAGGCAGCAGAATTGGACTTATGACCAAGGGGACATTCATACTATCTGTTTTGTTTATGTTAAAGGATTTCTGAATCATCTGCTCACTGGTGCCTATCTGCCTTGACTGTTCAGGGAACCTGGTGCCCTAAATGGTAAATGCTTAACAAGAATGATGTGAATACTCAAAATGCATGCACAACATGTATTTATCCTATATGCAGATAGGAACTAGCTGGCCTACATGTCTATGATTTTATATACAGAGAGAATATATTATATATTCTATGTTCTACAATATATATAAATATAGCAAGTCTAACGGTAACACTTCAATTGACTTTAGATCTTGTTAATACTCAAGCTATGAGGCAACCGGCCTTATTCAGATGACCCAAATTTCTGTCCCTGATTCAACTCCCTCCAAAGTGTAAATGCCTCTCGAAGTCTGGAGCTAGCCAGGAGAAAGCAGTAGACACCAGGACTTGAGTGGAAGTTATGTCATCAGAAAATGATCCAGCAGTCTGGCATCTTCTCCAGGGTTCACTGATAAAAGCAATTTGGGTTGGTTTTGGTTATTGTTGTTTTTAACATATTTTGATGTTCTTAAATCATGTAGGTGCTTCTGAAAGTGAGGCCTGAAGAAAAATGCACCTCTTCTACTGCCTTGTGAACAATATGACATCAATCATAACCTTCTGGGTTTAGGACAGACACTGCTCACTAGCATCTCCATTGCAATTAGGAAAGGTCATTAGGTAGTGCCAGGTAGAAGGAGTAGTTGGTGGGCTGCTGGATGCCAATGAGCTGCTCATCACAACAATCACGCCAAGAGAGAAAGTCAACTAGAGATGTTCTAGAGAAGTCCTCCTGGCAAACAATATCAAGCTGTGGCTCAAAGTCACTCACCTGATCTCCCTTCTCTCCTCTGAGTCCAGGTAAACCTTGGGGGCCAGGAAGACCTGCTTCACCCTGAAAGTGATATAAAGCAGTGCATGAAATCTAGGGACGTGCATCAAGTATGACTTATATTAGTAAACTTCATCATTCTCAAAAACAATTAAGAACAAAAAGGCACAATAATGGGTAAAATTCTTCTCTCATGCCTGTCAATTAAGTGTCTAGTCCTCAGGGTACGCTAATCTATCCAGCCAGAGTGACCTTAGGCTAGGAAGGATGAAGCCTTGGTTTAACTATCTGTCTCTTTGCATCGCTAATAACTAGATTGCTAATTGTTCAGCACTCATGGCAATTGCAGATGGTTTCTTCTTGATATCTAGTTACAATGATGCATATAGTCTATACTGCAGGCCAGGATCTGGTCCAGTGCTTTCATGGGACTGACTCTAGATGTAGTTTGTTGAGAGAGAATAGGATCTAATTTGATTATGAGAAAATTGTTTTCTCTTGGGAAATCATGATTTCAAACAGCTGCTAAGACCTCTCCTTTTTGCCTTTACACTGTCAACTGAAACCATGAAATTTAGAACAGTTTTGTTTTATGCTGCCTTGTAGCAATACCACACAGGCAAATAAGAGCAGCTAAAAATGAATTCCAATTTTCTTCCCCCCTTTTAAAAGATCTGGTCTAGTCTGGAGATGCAAACACTGTGACATACTAATATGTATAGTATAGATGCTAAAAGATAAGCAGATTTAGAATTTTCTGGACGTATGATTTCATTTGGATGTCTTTCCATTTGAAAGCCTTTAAGTTCCTGGTTTATAATGCTTGCTTTTGTAATAATTGCAATTTCTCTATAATGTGGTTTGCTCTAATTATATCAAGTATTCTTAAATTTAGCTCCAGGTTGGCCAAGTTTATTTGGGAATAACCATGTGGTTTGCTATTTGTTATTATTTTGCCAGCTGTATCTGTAACACAGTCTCACAAACGATTTCAGTCATGGCAGGACCCAATTTCACTAAGCGTTATACGAATATCCAACTAAGAGATGATGACCTCTGCTTTAAAGAAACTATCTTTGAAACAGGGGAAAGCAAAAACATTACTATGATATAGGTACAATGTGTCTGCAGAAGAAATCAGATGAAGGAATAAGATCTTGTTTCTGGGTATAAGTGGCGTGTGGAGGATCTTAAAAGCCAGCAACTGATTTTTTTTAGGACACAAAAGAACCTTGGATTTAGCACATTTCTCCTCTAGAACTTTCACATTACTTTGTCCAATCCTTAGTCTCATCCATTCATCCGTTTCATCTTCAGCTCCAGATGTAAATGACTTGCAATTATCCTGTTATAGACAAATGGCTTTATTCTTGCATGTGATCACTTTATATTGCCCTGACAGGTAGTCCTGGATGCTAAAATAATTTTTCCTACTCACCTGTTCACCAGTTTGGCCACGGCTGCCTGGTTCACCCTAGAAAAACAAAAGTACAACATTAATGGTGCACAGGACTGACACTTTTGTAAGAAAGCTTTATCATCATTACAGTGTGTCCCTTATTGTCATAACCGACGTTCTTCCACCTTTCCTTAAGCCACTGAAATTGGCCTCTTGGCCAGTCCCCAGCTTGGGATCCCAAACCACAAGTATCCAGTGTAAGTGCCATTTCAGGTCTTTCTATACACTCAGACTTGAGAGAGGAGCATCAAACAGGACCTGACCTCTTGAAACACCATGAACTGTGAAATCCTGAGGTAATCCACATCTCCACTTCCTTTTATCCCTCCAAATTTACAAGGATCTTACTCAACTGATTTCACTATAAGGAAAATCAGAATCAAATCTCGGCTAACTCAATGTTCACAACAAACTATAAAACGAAAACATATACCTTGGGGCCAGCTTTTCCAGGAAAGCCTTCCTCACCCTTTTCTCCTTGTTCTCCCTGCAGGAAACACAAGAAGCGTATATACAAATTCCTCTGACAGTACAGCGTATCTGCAGGCAACAGTGAAGAATTCTTTGTCTGAGATATCCAGTAACAGCCTGAGCATGTAAATGGAGCCATAAGACAATATGTTTCCTAGATTGTTTGTTCATTCTTGTACTATTTGTAGACATATCTCCAGCACTGATCACCCTACCGGAATAATTCTGGAATAACACAAAGTCAACCAGTGTTACATTAAAGATATCCATGGCAAATTCAGTCCCAGTTCTTCCAGAATCTTCCTTTTTCCAAGTTCCAATGTCTCACTTTTATTCATCAAAAAATGAGAGTTGAGAACTCTGCTGGACCTGGGCTCAAGAACTCCCTGCAGTCACATAAGAGAAGTAAGCATAAATGTAGCATGTCATTGGAGCAAATAGGGTAACAGTGCCCAAATGTCAGAGGCAAGAAGAGTACTGTCTTACGCAGTCCAAGGTAGCAAATGGTTCAGGGTTGTCATAATTATTCCAACAGAGTGTCAGAATCCCCAAAGCCTAGCCTGTCCCCACATAGAAACAGCTATTACACCCAGCAGACGGCACTTTTCCTTGATGTTTCATTTACGTAGTAATGGTAACTCAAACAGAACCTCTCCTATCTCTATATCTCCTCCTATCTCTCTTCTCCCACTGGACAGAGAGCAGAAGAGAGAAGGCTTCCTAAATCTGTCATTTGTAGAAGCTTTCAAGTACGGCGTAACAGGTGGGAAACAACAAAGAGCCATCTTTCTGTCATATGGATCCAGAGAAGACTTGCACGGATGGCCCTTCAGGGAGGAAAGAAAAGACTGTCTTTGGGGCCTGCTACACTTCCTTCTTGTTTCTCTTCTCTCATTTTTGCAATTTGTGTCTTGGAAAAATGCCTTTTCTTGTCATTGTCGCTGGCTTTCCTGGGTGACAGTAGAAACTTCTCTGCAATGCTCAGCTGTATTTGTTGAATAGGATAGGAAGATTGGAATAGATTCTCTCACCCTTGTCATATTTACAACCAATTCCATCTTCACAAAGTACTCGGTACAATTCAATCACGTCAGGGATTTGGCCCCTATTTCACTAGCGGCTCAGAGATGCGGAAATGGATGAGGAGGATTCAGCTCTGGGGATCCACCATACCTTTGACTTACGCTCGCTAGCTCACCTGGACAAGCTGCCCAGGCAACTAGCTTTATACCAGTGTACGTGGTGTCACTTGCCTTCTGACCCGGAAGTCCAGGAAGACCATTTAATCCATCTTTGCCAGGTAACCCCTAAATAAGAGAAAATTATCAGCTCTAAGGGCCTTTTCATTAAACAGCTAAAAGTAAGCTCAGCATAAGCATGCTCATTTCATCTCTCTTTGCCACTGGCTTAAGAGAAGAACCACCACCTCAAGGCGTTTTCTTTTGATTTTTTCACTACTGTGATTTAAACTACACAGCGCAATGCACATAGCCACTTGCCTCCTTTTCCAGTTTTGGTACCTAGTTTTGGTAAATGACCACTGGAGGTCAGTGTTGTTACAAAAACACAACAATATAGAAGTTTTAGGTACTGTGGATTTTTAAATGACTTTAAAGAGTACATTTTTATTTATCATTCACTATAAGTCTCTTGTCTATAGCTATAAAGATTTTTAAAGTCTATTTCTCTTTTTAAATGTCAGTAATTTATTATACAATACAAAGACTCTTAAAATTAAATTATACAATACCTATAACACCTAGAGACAGAACCATTTGGCAAGATAAAAATTAGAAAGACTTCCTGTAATGCATATAAAACAGTGAGAAGTTTTGTCCCCTTTCCAAGTGTCAGTCAATCACTGAACACTAGAGGCTGTAGGTGGCACTTCTTAATAGTAAGTATACATTACAATTCATATTTATTGATTTTAACAGCCAACAGAAATTGCTATGCCCTCCTAAATCTGAGATTTTTGTTTCAGCTCTTAGGCCTGACGAAGGAAACTACAGGTATGGAGAAAAATGTTTTGCCAGATGCAAAATGATTTTTGAAAATCAGCATATAAAGAAAGTGTCATAGTCCACGTGCATAGGAATAGCGGGGCCACACGTGGTCAGTGCTGGTACATAACTGTTAAAATTATTGCTTATGAAAGGCATCAGAGTCTAATGTTTGCATTAAAGGAGATAGTGTTGTAGCCAGCACTGAAACCCTGCATGCAGACAAGCTGCAGGAAAGGGAGTGCAGACTTTACTCTAGAAGCAAAGTAACTGATGGCACAAGGCCTGGAGACCAAGGAAGTGGTTCCTCAAAACTTACAGCTGGTCCTGGTGGTCCAGTTTTACCAGCAACACCGATCTCTCCTGGTAGCCCCTGGAAAATGAAGCCAGCACAGAGAATCATCAGCATTTCTGCCCTTTACAGTTGCCTCTTTGGAGACTGCTGTCTTCTGTTCAAATGCGATTCCCCCTTCCCCAGCAGACAGTTCACTGCTGTAGGGAGCTCTGCAGACATCGACCCATCTTCAGGTGGCATCAATGCAGATCCAGCATTTGGTGCAGAGAAGCTGTCGTCTAAGGCCAGCTGTGGCTTTTCAGCGAGAAAGTACAAAAGAAAACATACATTGCCAGAAGCCCTGGCTCAGTTTTCACTGAAATCATGACCTAAATCATGACCTCAACTGCTTCTTCTCTTCTTGATAAAAAAATCAAGAAACAAGTCTGTTTTCTTACTGGTGTTCCAGGAGGCCCAGGGGGTCCAGCAATGCCCGGGAGCCCTGGAGGTCCCTATAAGGGTAGAAGCAAAAAACAGTTTATCAGACCTACAGATAGAGGCTGAAAGCTTCAGGTCCTGCTCACTGAAGACCATTCTGACGAGCATTAGCATTGATCTTTATTTCATCAGCTTCTGTCCAAAAAATGGAGAGATGCCAATGTGCGCTCCCAGGGAACCATGCTCACAAGCAGAGCAGAAGCGCCTGCTTTCTGCAGGCAGCTGCACAAGCTACTAATTTCTATCCCTGTGAGATGAACTCTATCCTTGGCTCCAAAATGAGAAATGAAGGAGTTGAAGGCAATCAGCAGCAGCGTGCAATGCAAAGCTTGTCCAGTGGAACCTCTTGTGGCATCTAGCCTAATTTCATCTTGATTAATGTTGTTTCTCTCTGAACAATTTACCTCTGCAAAAGATCTCTGAAGTAATGAATGCAATAGGCTTTTGGCTTGTGTTTATCTATTTACTTATTTGGGGGGTAAATGGGAGTCTATGTGTGTGCCTCATCTAATGAAAAATGATACAGTAACTCAAGGGGGTTTAAAGAAATACTCCATAATTTTAGCACTCTATGTTAACTTTGTTGACAGTGAAAGGATCTCACAAATTCACATCTCAGTGCATAAATTAAATTGGAAATGTCCTAACAGTCTTTCTTACTCATCGCCAGGCAGCATAATATTGCTTGTAGTATACCAGCCTTTTTTTTTCAATCTAATTTTGAGTCATGCAATAGAGATTCAACTGTTTCTCTGGGCTATTGAGAGAATATTTTCCCATCACTTTTTCAGAGATTTATTTTTGAGCACCACGTAGATTGTTTACTTTGGGTTCCTCGGAAAAAAAATTTCCATACTTGGCAGATACAAGTTGCCGGAGATTCAGAGTTATTTGTTATCTTTAGCTTCCACTGAAGACAAGATAGGATTTCTTCTCTACTCAAAATGAAGGACATGTTCATGTATTTTTTGGATCAAGACCTAAGCAAACAACATAAGGATGGATACACAATTGAGCTGAAGTTTTACCTTGCCTCTCTCTTTCTACTTTCCTAACATCACCGTTTCATTCATTTTCAGTTAGTAGTACAGAGGGAGTTCTGATATTTGTACTTCAAAGAGGGGGGGGGAAGCGTAAGGAATTAAAGCTGAACAGATACAAAACGGAAAATGGCAAGTCAGGATTTTCCTTGCTAGATCTGTGTCACTATTCAATATCACAAGTCACAGCTTTTGCAATTGTGGTACTACAGCTAATATCTATATTAGCATTTTAAAGCACAAAGGTAGATGAAGAAGAGAAGAAAGCGATGTAAACAAGGAAGGATAAAGAGTCTTTTTGTGGCATGGTTCAACGGGGAAGGTAGTGGATAAGCAGTCATTTTAGAATACGCCTGGAAAAAATGGCTAGAAAACAGCTTCTCACCAATAGATGGGGCAAAGCAGCCAGAAAAGAAAGCTGCAGATATATTTGACACATATTGCCTATAATCTGCTTTCACTGTGACTGAGTTACAATAGCCACAGAATCATTCTACCACCACCATTATTATTTAGGGTGCCTCAATTATGTGCACAGCTCAAAAATCAGTGGAAAAACATGCCTTGGGACATCCTGATGCTGCTGACATAAGTCATGGGGAGTCACGCATCTGCTTCTGAGGACACTGCCATTACGGGAGGGTGCCGCAGTTAAGGACCTCTTGCCCCACTAGGAGAAGTCTCAGCAGGCCCATGCATCACTTAAAGGAGACTTTGTCATTCAAAGAAAAGAATCAAGCTCCGAGAGCAGCAGTCCAAATTAGCCCTGTGCTAGAAAAAAATACCACACACTGCTGACATGGCCAAAGGACAACTCCAGATAGGCACTCGGAGTCAGGGAAGCCAGCCGCTGGCATGAAAAAAGGCAGCACATTTGGACACAAATCAAGGCAAAAGGCAGCAGGAGGATTGGTATCAGGTTTCCTGGGATGGCAAAAGAGAGGAAAGGGCTAGAGACAGATTGGTATCAGTTGCCTGGGATGTGGAAGTCCTTATTGACCCTACTCTAGCTTTACAAGGACAATATTACTGAGACCTGCAGAAGGTCTGTGCTCCATGGAGAGGTTGCCAGGAGGAATGAGTGCAGTACTGGGAAAGAAGGCAAAGGACGGCCTGATGGCAGAAGAGGCTGCTTGGATAGAGATGAGAATGGGACAAGGCCACCAAAGGGATGTTTAAGCTTGTAGGGGTAGCAGTGTACTGTATATTTTCACATACACAACTTGGGCTAAATTTAGAAAAATAATGACAAACTGATTCAGCAGCAAAATGGATTATATGTATCTGCAGGAAAGATAAAGTGAAAAATTTACTTTTATTGATCTTTCCTGGTTCTTCCTTTGTTATTTATCTCTCTCAGTAACCCCCACCCCCACCTCCTACCATCACATTCACATTCCCCATGACCTTATGACAGGGAGCTTCCATCAAGCGCATAGAAATCTGTCTTATACTGAGCCTTCTCCAGAAAGGGTCAGCCATGCTTTATTCTTGCAGATTGATTTAGAAGACGGATTATATTATTTCTATTTAATGGTATCTCCCTAGACTTCTTCCTGATTTACATGATTTACCAACCCATCATGACTTCTGTAACAATGGCATCTAGCAAGCAATTAGTAAGGAACAATGTCGCACTACAGTAAACCTCAGCCTGGACCCAGTCCCAGCCTGAACATCTCCAGAGCATAATGCAAGTCACCCTACACACAGAGATATGGGTCAATCTGCCCCAAAAAAGAATTCTCAGTCCAGCATCTAACGGTAACCACCATGACCCATGAAACATGAGGTTCCACAACCTGCTTGTCCAAACTATCTTTCCTAGTAACTCCAGATATTCTTGTTATCCAACAGAAAGCTCATGCAGCATATGTCCTGAAATGGAAGCACACTTGCCATAACCACTAATAATTCAGTTTTATTATATCCTGCGAGAGTCATCGTAAGGGACGTTATACCCAGAACCGGTTTACTCCATCAGGTGCACACAGGCACCATGAGCAAATTTACACCCACTGTTAGAGAGCTATTCTGGTAAAAGCCTCTCCAAGATGGACTTAGCGCAGTTTTATATGATGAGTATACTTGGGATGCCAAGTATCCCTGGGAGATGCACAAGATGCTGCCAGCCTGGTCCAGCTGGTTGCATACACCAATATATCTATTGCTTCTACTGGATTTATTGCCTTCTGCAGCCAGGGCTGCACCAATCAACTGGGACCCAGAGAAATGAAGAGGCATGGTCACTCAAAAGCTGCAAAAATACACCATGACACATAAAAGTAATTTGTAGAGCACCCCTCCCCTTTTGCCAGACTATCCAGACCAAATCAATCTAATTCGTATTTAAATCCCGATTGTTTTGCCCCTTCTCCTGACCTCTGCATGTCCTCAGAAATGGACTATATTTCAGAGCAGGGATTTCCTAAGTATTTAAAAGAGACCTAACTCACTGACGGCATTTACTTATGATGGAAAAAAAAAAAAAAAAAAAAAAAAAAAAAACAGCAGCAGCAGCATAGCCTGTAGTGCTTTGCCCCAAAATCTCACACCATCTGTTTTCTATGATTCCCTTTTGTCACTGAATCCATACTGAAGTAACCGAATTTACTGATCATGCTTTTCAATGATCATTCAACAAATTATACATATCAGAATCTCTGCCCCAGATCTAGTCTCCAGTGTGTTCCCTTTAAAACCTTGATCTAGAAGGGGGAGGAAAGCGGAGGAAAAAAAAACACTTTTTTTTTATTTTTATTTCTTCTTTCTATAATCATGTTGTCTTTACCTGCTACTTTTCATCAGTGTATGATGAATTGTATGTGCAATAACATTACCATGGCTGGTAGAGATTCCAACTGATGCTTCCTATATGCTGAGGCTAAGACCGACTTATAAAACACTTCATTCTCTAAGATAGGACCATACAAACGTAGTCTGGAAAATAACTGTAAAATACAGATCTTTTATCAACATTTAAAAAAATATTTTCAATTTTATTTTTAAACATTTTGAATGATCATTAAAATCCAAACATTTGTCGGAAAGTATGTCGGGATGTGAGTACGGGGAGGACAATTCTACAAAACATTCGGGGGTGGGCTTATGTTGCATCCTGTTCCATTCCTGAGTCAAAGTAATGCAGATACAGTTCTCAGTAAAGAAACCTGAAACTCTTGATATTGGAGGAACAGCTGTTTCTGTCTTCCAGGAACCACTAAAGGATGCTCTCTTCCAGTACATACTCTGCTTCAAAGATGGACTGGGAAAGGCAGATTTAGGATCTGCACTCCCTAAGGAAGCTCTAAAAAGGAACAAAAACCTTTCTTTGTGACTACATCAGCAGGGTTTGGGGCCCAAATCTCTTTTCCATGAAAGATAGGAAAGCTGCATTTTAAGCCGAGGTGAACAAATGACATTCTAAGACAGAAACCGAAGCCTGATGGTTTTTCCAGATAGCTCTCTCTGGAGGCAAAGCTTGCACAGACGTCTCTTCTGTATGTTATTCCATGAGAATGACTGGATCCTCTTGTACTTTGAGGAGAAAGGCTTAGACAAGCGGGCCAGGTGTTCTGGGCAGCCCGTCAGTCTGAATGAGAACAGCCTCTGGGACAAGGAGAACATCCTGTCTGCTGCCATAACATTAAGAAAACGCACAACCACTGTACCAACAAGCTGTTTCCCCTTCAGCATCTGTGCTTGTCTCCACTGCAAAACCAACTGCTCCCTGCAGTTTCACCTCCTAGAGAGTCCCTATGGATCCTTCCTGTCGGCTTCTCTATTTGCTCTTCTCCCCCATCAGACATGAGGACTAGGTTGTTGCAGCCAGTTTTGGGGAGCAGTCCACGCATCTCACTCTATTTCACTTGCTATTCCAGCTCTCCATCTCTCCTCTGCTGCATCTGAATGTCTCTGAAATCAGTTCCTCAGATCTGTTCTCATTTCTCACCCCACATACTACCACAGACACAGCACCTCTGGATTATTTTCAGTAATGCCACATTAGAGCATTATATTGCTCTCTCTGCTTAAATTCTGCCTCACAAACCAATAGAAAGATAAGAGGATACAGAAAAAGGCTGTTCCTCATGCCACTGAAAACCAAGAGCGTAAGGAGCCAACAGATTTGCCTACGAAACATGCTTTATATTCAACTTTAGTGATAGCATCATAATTCATATATGTATTATGTCTCCAGTTATTACACCAGGTGGCATTATAATTGGAGTACCAACAATATTTTAGGAAATAAAGTGTTTTGAACAGAAAAATTCTCTGAACTGACTGTCTTTCCAGCTCCACAAAAGTTCTGAGTAAAGCTGACTTTGCAGTAGCAGTCTCACCAGAAGAATTTCTTGTTTTCAGTGCAAGGCAGTATTTGTTTAATTTTTTCCACTTAGTGTAAGATATGGACCTGATCTCACTTGTCTGCAGAGGAAGTTTTATTTCCCTATTCACTTTCCTTGAGTTGTTTTACTGACTCAGTGAGGCAAATAAGAAAAAAACCACCTTCCTTACAGTCTTCTGTTCCAATACTATTAGTGACCTGTACTGCTTTTCTTCATTTTGTTAAAGGTATAGATCTTATTAAAGATAGCTCTGAGCAGCATCTTCCAATTTCAAGCAGCACAGGCATAGCTTGAATTTAATCTGAGTTTTGCAGCGGGGGCTTATATCTTTTTCTTATATTTCACAGCATTAATTTGCATTATAAAAGGGACTTTACGACACCATGCATTTCAGAGGATACCATTTATTTCCTCTGAGTTACTTAAGAAAAGCTGGACTAGAGCACAAACTCTATGGATAAATCTATAGTAATTAAATTACTACCCAGTCACTATCATAAAGGGTACAGCTTGTTCCAGTTTTCCCCCACAGGTCTGTTATACCACCAGGTTATCCAGCATAAGGTAAGCTGTGTAACAGTCTCTGAGACCCCAAAACGTGACAACCCTAAGGAACAGCATCTTCCCTTAAGACTCAGAGACTTCTGAGTTCTGCTTTACTTACCCACTGCTGGAAAGAGTGCCTACCTGCTCAGATAGTGGAGTCTACAGAGCCTTTGAGCTGACCAACTGTATCTGCTTTAAGGAGAGCACAACAGCTCTCCAGGCTCCATTAACTGCATTAACTGGATCTTCATCATCTCTAACGGGCGTTTGGACACCCACATGCCCACGAATCGACTGCTATATGGAATTACTTGCATCTGGAGCTGAATCTCAGCCCTGGTGTTCAGTGATTCAGCTCAGACTGTCTGAGTCCTTGTGTAGGACTAGGCAATGAGCCCCCATCTCTGTTGAGCTTGTGAATGCAGCCTTGACCACTAACTGAACATGAGGTGCTCAAATCTCCTTTTGCCCCACGATATCCCTTCCTGCCTAGAAAAAACACTTGCAACAGTACCTCATCATCTGCCTTCAGCCCCTCCTTTAAATGCTCTTCCTCTCAACAGATGACAGGATAGACAAGGTACACCGAGATCTTTGGCGATCATGTAGAAACACAGAACTTCATTGTTTCCCATGCTTAGAATCCATCCATTTCAGCTGAAAACATGTTACAGAAAAGCCCATTTCTTCAGACTGCCTACTAACAGCCTACTGCAACAGAAGTTTGGCCTGTGATTAAGGTTCCTAGAAACTAAAATAATACAAATAAATAACCACATAGAATCACAGAATGGTAAGGTTGGAAGGGACCTCTGGAGATCATCTAGTCCAACCCTCAGCATAGCCCATGCGGGGACTGAACCGACAACCTTAGCACTAGCAGCACCACACTCTAACCAACTAAGCTAAACCTGCCCCCTAAAGACATAAAGACATTATGGGTTCAGATGTGTGTGCCCTTGCCACAGAAAATCATTCATATCCAGAGGGGAAATAAGCTCCAGTCTCTCTACTCTGTATTTAATGATGTTGCAAATGCTTCATTTCTAAAGGCCACTGAAAGTAAATGTTCGTTTTTGAGGATGGTGACCGGACACAATTGGAGCAAATAAGCGCGTGTAGTGGCTTATAATCCTAGCTGATTTAGGGAAAAAAAAAGAAATTTTTGAATTAAGTTGAATTAGATTGTAGCACTAAAAATAGTGCTACCTTACTGTCTTAAAACACGCTGAGACTATGTGAGAAGTTCTTTCCAACTCTTTCTGAGAGTGCCACAGAATCTGTCTGTTCTACTGGAATGGATGGCCACCAGTTTCATAGCCAGCCAAGAGATGAACTGCTGCTCCAGAATTTGCCACCTAAATTAACTCTCAAATGTAAATAAATCCAGGTAATGGCTCATCAAGAGTGAAACTTTTATCTTCTGACCCTGCTCCAGAGCAGCACTCAGGAGGATTCTCCCCACAGCAGCTAGCTGCTTATTCCGCAGCTTCTCACTGGGGTTGGGTGTGATAAGGGCAGTTTTCACTGACAAAAGCCAGCAACTACTGAAAGCCTGTGTACCCCCAGGCACTCGATGCCACAATCCACCTCTGCTCCTCTGCAGGATGCAGGCTCTTCTACTATGCTTCTCTAGAAAATACAGCATCTTCTGAAGGTGCTGAGGAACCAGCAGCTGTCTCATAGCAATGAGGAGGACAGACCATCTTGTCCAAAGACTTTCCAGGGTTTATAGAATAGAGAGAATAGAGAATTCAGGGTAAGGATCAGATAACATCCTTTCATGGCCTTTTCTAAGTTGTTCAGCAACAAATTGACTTATACAACACCTATCCCCATTCCTTCCTTCTTCCTGCACAGTTATCAACAAGGTGAGCCATATCACAAAACAAAAATGTATTTAAATTTAAAATAACAGAGGGAAATGAGGTTCTTTCAGTGTCCTAATCTAGTTTATGTATGGCCTAAAATAAGTTGGCTCTAAACACCATGGAGATGGCACAGGAACAGGTGACACAGACTTCCTAAAATATTGGAGAAGACTATCTATGTAAGTAAAACATACGGAAATAATTTTTCTTCAAGAATATGTTCTGGGAAAATCCAAACAATAAAATAGAAATGCTGATTAAGTGCTTGGAAAACCTAGTGTCACAAAAACTGCTGTTAAGCTGTAAATTATTTTTGTCACAACCTAAATGTAAGCACTTTCTCCAAACAGAAATATGAAGACCTGCAGCAATATGCTCAGGACAGAGTGCCACTGCAGAAATACGAACAATACTTTTCCGTTCTTAAATTTAGGTTGAAGGAACAGAAAATGTAAGAATTCCTTGATGGGGCTTGGGCAGTATCCAGTTTTAGTTAACATATGATTTGCAAGCTTTATTTAGCTTATCCTGAAAGGAAGACTACTTACTGTTAAGTCAGTAGTTTTCTCAGATATATGCATAAATTTGCTGATACATGCACATACATATATTTGCTAAAAGTCACAGAGAACCTGAGCTGACTAAATATGATACTGTTTGGATACAGTCAGAATTAATCAATACAGAGGAATCTTCCCCCAAAAGCACAGAAAATTTTCTCCCAGTGGCATATAGTTGGCTATTTTGGAGGGACTTTTTAGTATTATATTCAGAAAAAATAAATTAAAATTCATCGGAAAACACAGTTTTCATTCCTCTTGAAAGCTAATGATGAAACACTTGAATCAGACGCCACAGCAAAGGAAGACATGTTAAAATACATAAACCAAGTGTCAAGTAGTGCTTCGCAGGGCAACGTTCCCATTTGGATACAAGAACCTTCATCTGCCCAGACCTGCAAACCACTGGATTTCCTCTCTGATGGCTTCGGCAGACATGTAAACAGCTCCTTACAAAACGTCTACATGAGAATCCGTTTCTAGATCGTATTTCCCAGTTCCAAGAGCATAGCTTGCCAGAGGAAACATATGAAACATCAGCTAGAAAAAAACATCTGCTGTCTGGCAGTTTGTCATGTTTGCAGCATACATCACCAATAGCTGTAAAAATTGAGATTCTTCCTGCCATTTCTTCTCAAAGCTTAACTGATTATTCAAACAAACTCCTGCAGATTATCAAATTTATTATTGAAAAGTGAATGAGGAGCTATTCAGTTTTCTCTGGAGTGGTCAGCCTGAAGTCAGGCTGTCTCTTTCCTGCCTGAAGACACTCCCAAAGATACTTTTCTTATTGTAGGATATCACCCTATGGGAATGACCAGGGTCAGCTGAAATTGGCTATAAGGGTGGCAAGAGCCAAAGCCATCGGCAAGTGTCAGTGTTATTACCCTGAAGGGCAGCATGCATTGCTCCCAGATGGAGTTAATTCTCTTTGGCGGTATATAACGTGCACAGCATTGTTCAGTCCTCATGAAGTTGCAGATGGTGCAAATTGGAGCATTTTCTAGCCAAAAAAAAAAGGGAGGCTATGAGATCATTAGCTTAAGAGATCGTCCCTCGCTTGGAGAATGATCACTCAGCTGTAAGCCCCTGCCTCTACCTTCCTTAGCTAGCCAACTCTCAACCTGCTATAACTAGTAGAAATGTAAGCATCAAAGCCACAAAAACAAACTTGTGCTCCAAGCAGCATGCTTTCTGAATAGCAAATACCTTTTAAATTGCTTCTTCCCTCAAGACTGCAGCACAGAAGCTATATCTGCAATTGCCAATTCACACAGCCAATAATTAGCTGAGACACTGCCCTCAATATTACAAAACACAAATCACTGCTTTCTCTCTGGAATGATACTGTTCTGTACACAAGCAAGGGGGGAAACTGCATACAAAACACCTCCTGATGTTCCTGTTTCAAACCTGAAAAACTGCAGAAGGTAAAAGGAATGATTGCCAGACAGACAGATACTTTTCTTACTCATACTGGAATAAATCAGTATGGATATTAAAGGAAAAACATCATATTTAGAAGTGTTATGATGAGAAGAAGGTCACTGCATGCTGCATTGCAGTTCCAAGTCACCTGTTGCCACAAAAGAAAAGAGTTTTTTTTACTGTATTTTATTCCACTCGTATGAAAATAAAGAAAACCACTTACCTGAGGTCCGAGCAGACCATTGATTCCTGGGAATCCAGGTTCCCCCTTCTTACCCTGTGTATTCAACAGAAAAGCAAATTACTGAGACTTTCCAAAGTCTTTCACTTAAATACAGGTAAATCAGCATAATATGGGTGCACACTAAATGCAAAGACATGCTAGAAAAGAAGGCAGCAGACTGGATGTGCGTTTCGACCTGCCTGCCCACCTCCGAGCTGTGATAATATTGCACCCAGTAACCCAGAGCGTACTCCTGCAAACAGCACAAGAATATCCAGAAAACTGTGCTCCCATCTTCAAGGAGACTCATCTCTGGGGACTGACAAAACAACCTGAAGGGGACCTCTTAGCCATAATGCAATGACCAGGAAATCATGTTTAAATCTGTAGCCACAAATGATATCTGCGCACAAGTGGAAGTGGGTGAAAGTATTGGGAGCACCCGTTGCCATCACCCCAGACACACTCTCAGGAGAGGGATGATGCTCCACACCCCTACTTCCCTGCAGAGCTGCCTGCAGCATTTGAGATCTTGCTCAGCTTCCTCTTCAGACCTGAAGCAACTGATGGGAATGCAGCAATTACAGCTAACTCAGACAGAATAACCACCAAAATCCAGGCACCGACAGCATGAAACAGCAAAATGTTGTTAGACTGCCATCAGCAGCGAGTCAGGATCCATCCTTGCAGTAACTCTGTTCCAGTCTACTTCCACTGGCTTTCCTCTTCCACTGGAAAATTCCAATGTATTTTCACGTTCAAGCATGAAAGAGTTCATTGCTTTGAAATCACACCCAAAAACTCAACCTAACTTACTGAGAGAGTTAATGATAAAGTTTTTAATTAAAAAAAACAGTTTACAAAATAAAACCTCGAGTGTTTTTCAGTGACGTACTAGAAACGTGAGCTGTGAAAACCTTAGGCTATTTCACTAGTTCTTATTACAGACATAGGCCTGTT
The DNA here is from genome assembly GCF_028389875.1 of Rhea pennata. Taxonomy (NCBI): domain Eukaryota; kingdom Metazoa; phylum Chordata; class Aves; order Rheiformes; family Rheidae; genus Rhea; species Rhea pennata. The sequence continues at coordinate 158,792,824 of NC_084664.1, forward strand.
TCACTAATGTGTCACACTCCCTGCCTGTTCTCCAGAGCTCTGTGCCAGTCGAGTGCTCCACCAGCCCAGCGCTGGCTGCACTTCCATCGCATTGCCCTTGTGTAATATGCTGCACTCCATGAAATCACTCTTGAATTGAAAGTTGTTGTAGAAAATAAAGCATCCTCTTATTTCTGTTGCATGCAATGCCCCAAAAGTGTAATAAAACAGAAGAACCTTCCGGCATGGATGCCTGTTAAAATAATGCATTTTTTTTAAACAAGGACTTGTGTGCTGAATATACTTTTATTGGCCCTCTTTGGCCAGATGTGTGCAGCTGCTGCAAGGCTGTTTTAGCCAGACCAGCTGGGTTTTCCAGCTCCTGCCTTAGAAGATCTTCTTTGAGTTTTGGCACGTGAGTGAGAGGGAAGGAAGGTGGAGGTTGATGTTGCTGAAAGAAAGCTTGGTGACACGTCAGAAATGTCAAGAGCTGAATGTATACGTGAGCAGAATGTGTCACAACCACCCAAGCATGCACATCAAGAGGCCGGAAGGCTTGTAATCTTCCTACCAAGGTCACAGCTGGGATACATTAACTCTGATGCACGGATAAATATAAAATATTTACACTCTCCAAGCCAGAAACCATGAATACAAGAGGTATTTCTAACTAGAGGTGAGATCATCACTAATGGACAGAGCTCACTGACTCCTCTGCAACCAAGAAAACTTCTCCAGAGGAACCAGAAAGATTCCCCAGGACAAGGGAAACATAAGCCAGCATCTGTAGGATACCTTGAAAAAAGCGCACCCACATGAATATGGTGGCACCGGAGCTCACCATGGGTTTGACCTCAAAAAGTTCACAGTGAAAATATCCTCCATAAGAGGAAGAGGAAGAGAAAGGACATCTGAAGCACTAGAGTAAAGACAAGGTTGATTTGTTTCTCAGCTCACCAGCTGATTTGCTGTGTGATTTTGGGCAAGTCACATATTTTGTGACTCAGCTTTCTACTTGTAAAAATAACTGATCATTCCCTGAGGTGTAATAAATACTGAATCATTTATACTTCTGAGATTGTTAGTAATATACTAGGAGGGCACCAGAGGAGTCATATCAGTATCACAGAGAAAGAAGTTGTTTTTCTTTCCTCATTTCTACTTTGCACCCAAACTGATTTTCTTTTAAAAAAGATATTACAATTAAGCAAGTTTTATGTGACTGATGATGTGATTTGTCATACAAATATGCAAGAATAATATATTTTTCTCTTTATTTTCCTTTACTGAACTATCCAGAAACAATCTATGTGTTTCCTATTACCTTAAACAAGTGGAACAGCTAAAATAAACAAAAACAAGCAGTCACATTTTACCTGGTTTTGACTCAGTTCAGTTAGTTTGGGTATCAGAATTTGATCTTTTTTCTTATTTTTCTCATAATAAAAATATCAGAGGAAATTAAGGTGGGAATCAAAAGAGAGGTCATGGGGGCCTTGTGTGTCTGAAGCACTTGCACAGTCACCTTCAGGACACTGGTACCAGCAATGATCTGCATTTAATACTGAAGTATATACTGTACGATTCATGAGTGCTCCCACTCCTACTTTTTCAACATCCATCACTTCTTTGCTTGTTCAAAGCATTTTAAAAAGTCACCACATGAATCAGCATTTGTTTTCTAAATCACAATGTTTATTTTGCTATTTGCTAACGAAGATATAACCATGCAAGGGATCCTATTAAAATGCTTGTTTAAATAAATAAATCAATGTATGAATACAGCAAGGCTAGCTTAGTGCTTAAAAATGTCTCCTAGTTCATTTTTCACTCTCCTTCAGCAAACTATCTCTTTTCCAGTAATAATGGAGTAAAATATCCGGGAATGCAAAAAAAAAAAAAAAAAAAAAAAAAGAAAAAATCATGTTCAAATGGGTTGAGACATGGCTACACAGCAATGAAATCCATGAACTGCATCCCACACCCTTCCTCTGTCTCAACACAGGACGTGCCAAGTGCCTGCAGGAGTCCTGGGTGTCCAGAGCAGGGTGTGCGTGGTCAGACACGAGGAAACTAGCACGACTGTGGGCAAGGAGCACACCACAGCTCGTTTCGTACCAACATCAGATCCATCCGCTAAGACGGCTGTTTCCACACCTACAACCTTGATGCCAGCATGCAATGCATTATCACAGCTTTCCTCTCGCTCCAGCGATCTAGTTGCTCACTTAAGTACTTCCAACCCGCTTTGTACCCTCCGTTACAAAGCGTGCAAGTCTCCTCTGGCTCTATTTAGAGGCATTAGTTCAGAGACAGAGAGGTAGTGTGGGTTAGAGGAACATGATATAAGCACTTTCTACAACTCTTTGAAGGAGCGTAATGGAATTAATTCCCCCTAAATCAGATTTGGAAAGTTAGAAGGCATGAATACACCCTTCAGTATAACTACTTAAAACCAAAACTGGTAATAAATTGGTGCTCAGACCAACGACACCTCAACAAACCACTTTAACTGAAGGATGATCAGATGTGAGCAGATGTGAGACCTCATTTTGGCCATCCACAAGAGTGTCCTTAGTTGCTTTATAGCTTAACGACACTACCTAGTTATAGTTTGCTGAGCATGCTGCTTTTGTGGAACAGTCTCATCTGGTGAAATTATTTGGGGGAACTTCAGAAAGGATGTGGCAGCTCCATCTATTCCCCAGACCTGTTTCAGAAGCCAAAAAGGGGCAGAGAAGACAGTTTCCTTGCTGTACTAAACATATACTAATTGTTCCCTTTCTACAGTAATGGCAGGTCAGGCTAATTTGTGGCAGCAATGAGAGGTGTGGAGGAAGCTCATCCTTTCTCTGAGTACAACCCTGAGAAACTTTTGTGCTTTTGAAAACACTGATAAATCCCTGAAAGCAGCTTATAATTATATTGACAAAGAGGCCATGAGTCTAATTTCAAGGGGTCATTTTGGCCACTCAAAGGCTACTCAAAGTCAAACTACAACAGAGTGGCTCCAGAACATTATAGCCTGTCTGGAAAGTACAGAAATAGTTGCTGGGAGAAATTACACCTGTGAGAACAAAGCTCAGGGAAATGTCACATCACCTAGTAATATGACAGACAGAGCTAGCAATTATGCTCTGTTACTTAGAGCAAGATTCAGCTAAGTGCATAGGAGTGTGTACCCTTTTACTCTATGAAACATATGTTATTTGCCTTCATCAGTAATTTGAATAATAGCATGGTTAAAAATATGTGTTTTATTGGGAATGAAGATATTTACCAACAATCACAGTTTTGCTGTGGTTTTAATCCAGCCCATTAGTCCTCCTCTTGCTTTTTGTTCGTTTGCTTACTCTTCTACTTCTACACTGCTGAACTTTGCAGTCTGAACAATTCAAGCACTCACAAATACATATGAGCACAAAAATCCATTTGAGAGATATCTACCATACAGGAGACAGGAAAAAGAAGGAAGTGTTGGCTCTGCTCTGCTGAAGGACAAATTTTGAAAGGAATCATAGCACAAGGCCATTTCCTATCTTGCTGTCCAACTGCCTGAACACCTCATGGCAAAATGCTTTTATAGCATGGTTTTCACTAAAGTTTGGCCCAAAAGAAGAGGTGGTTTTGGTGCCAAGTATGTAGGAAGTACCCTTGAATGTGAACATGCCTGCTAGCATAAATGCCAGTTGTTTCTCTGTAAACTAGATGAGATTCTAGGATTACTCCTTCCAGCCCTATCCCTTTAACTCAACATTACAAAAGGAGCCAGAAGAAATCCAGCAGTGGTGACCAGTGTTTGAACTTTTAAATGCACCGATCTTTTACAGCCTTCATAGGTACTGGGTGATGAAAACAAATTAACATTTGAGATTATTTCCCTAGCCTGCCTGAGGGTGCCAATACCATTGGGGCTGGCCTGCTTGTGGGTGACCATGGGGACTGCTGTGACACAGAGAAATAAGGACTCAGGGACACTGAGAGAAGTAGCTGTGGTTCTTCCCAAAATGGTTGCACAGGACCCACTACTGGATAAATTATTTCTCTCTTCCTTGACATATTTTCCTAATGTGACACCTCATTCCCTGCAGATAGCAGTCAGCTATCTCTTTCAGTTGGATCCTACAAGTCTAAACTGGCTACAATCAAGGGAAGCTAATATACAGAGAAATAAGAGTTAGAGCAGTGTAACATTTCAAGTTATAACTGGCCGGAATAGAAACATCATGTGTAGCCAGGGAGAGCTTTGACTGACAGGAGAGATGTGGGTCAAAAAGGGGAAAGCCAAATAATCTTATTCCTGTCCATCTATTAAGACTATGAAGAGCTCAGTAGCCCCATGGGTCTGAGAAATTAACCTCCCCAGTGACATCTAACAGGGATAAACCTTCATGTACTAGCAAGTGCTCTGAAAACATCTCTTTTAGGATGAGAACGTGCCTCGAACCCAGCAGACTCTAGCTTTAACAGGATCCTTTAGGCTATATTGCAAAACAAATATGTAGCACTTACTGAAACTCATAGTCTTGTAATCTAGTTGTAAAGAGTCAAGAAAGGTCTGTAGAGCTGTCTTTGCTGCTCCACCTTCAGCAATAAACATTCAGAGGATGAGGACACAGGAACATGAAAAACTGCTAAAACACGACAGCTGAATTAAAGATGCAGAAGACACCCCTTTGCAACTCATTCCAGAGTTAACACTCATTCCTCATGCTCAAACCTGACAAAATGTAATATAGAACTTTGCAATTAACTTGCACAAAATGGTCTTGGTAAAATTTTTATAAGTTATCTCTGTTTCTATGTCAAATTCATTCTCATTCTGTGCTTGGCTCTTTGCATAAATTACCTTGCGCATGAAGCGGTTTGAAAAGTGGAATTATTACTACTTATCTGCTTGATTTAGGTGTAGTGGAGTCCTAGCCATGGAGAAGGGCATTGACTAAAGATTACTAATCTAAACAGATGTTCCCATTGTGATTTTTTTCCCTATATGACTATTCTTACTATTCTTGTATTTTTTAAATGTTTTGTGCTTATTATTCTATCTCTATGAAAAAATCTTGAGAATTAGCCTTTCTCGGAAAGCTATGGGGCAATACAATACATCAAACTTGAAGTGGGTCTAAGTAACTATCATCTCATGCCCAAATGGCAAGTACTGTTGAGGGGAAAAAGATGTCTTCGCCTGTCTTTTTATTGAAATTTTAATTATTTTAAATGAACTTGCACCTTTTGAAGAAGAGGTCCTGTAATTCCTGTAATTTGAAGAAGAGTCCTGTAATTCCAAGTTTTCTGGAACCCACTTCAGAAGACTCCTGTGCTTAAGATGGATTATCCAAAGGTCTCCATGCTTTCTTGGAGCATTTCTGACATCTGCACCCTTTGTGTCTATCAAGTAGAAAAACTAGGTTTATTTTGAGCAAATATTTCAGTAGATCAGATATCAAAAGTTTTAAAAAAATGAGTGTGGGATCAAAACACTTCTCTTTAATTTTGCAGAAGACAATGTCAAGAAGAGAAAAGGAACAAACTCAAATGAGTTCACATTCTCAGAGTTTTAGCCCTTATTCAGGCAGTTATAGTAAAATCAGAAGAGACAGTACTGTCTGTCACTCAAGGATCTTAAAGGAGAGATGAGAACAGCAAAGCTTCATTCTTCCCACTGTGCACTCTTGAGATGAGGAGATCATTGTCAAAACATTGACCTCAGCTGCCAGATACTTGGAAATGTCTGGCTAATGTAATGAACATAACAAAGTTGCTTGGTTCAGTTTGGAAAAGTATCTCCTGATCAAAGGACAAACGTGAATTGTCAGATCAGCAGTTCAGCAGATGTACAGAGGAGACTGTTTATATTTTTGCTACACCCATAAGAGTCTTCAATATCTGCAATTAAAGCAGGCTAACAGATGAGTGCTTTTAAATACCAGATGATCTGTCTCCTCAGCTTATGTTCCCCTTAGTTGGTGTGCTGCCACCACTGAGACTCTCCATAAGATGTAAGCAGCCATCTGAATAGCTTTCCTCTTTAAAGATCAATGTCTATGAATACAAAACATTATAACCACCCTGAAAATGCCCTCTTTGTATTGGAACTCCTGGGAACAGGGTGGAGGCAGCAGAGGTGCATATACAGGAAGGCTAGCTTCTGATATATTTGGCTACCCAATCTGCAATACCATCAGCTTCACTAGAACACAAAACTCCTACTCTCTGCCCCTGAACATGTCTGGTTTTCTATTGCTAAATAAAACATTAGAAAGGTACACCTCCATCACATTCTTCGGTCAGCTCATTAGCCTTTCTCTTTCTAATGCCAACTAGGGACCAGCAGTGTTGTCTTTAACCTATCTCCCCTTCTCCCAGGGCTCATCCTTCTACAGCGCAGGGATTCCCAGCCTTTGGGCATGCTTTCGGAGACTCAGCAGTTACCTCCACGCTTTCTGGAGCAGCTGTATGTTGCTTTCTCTGATAGGTCTCTTCTCCACCGCTTGTTAAAAGTTTGTCCGAGAGCGCACAGTGGTGCTCTACTTGGGGGGGACCTTTTCGATGCAGCTGGGTTATAACTGAAATTCTTAATGTTTGCAAGGAGAAAATCCAGCTGGGTGGGGAATCCTCCAAAGGTCAAAAGAGATATGGTCTTAAGTAACCTATAACTGTTAGCCCTGATGACAACAAGGTTTGCTCACCACAGCTGGTTACTAACTCATACTTGTATTATACACAAGTAGAAGACTCTGCAGCTGTTCCAAGGAACGTGCAATCTAAGCAGGGATAATGGGAAAACTTTCATGAGTAAAACAAATGTATTTAAGTGAAAGATTAAGCCTGCAGTATCAATCTTAAGAAATTAAACTGACTCTTTCCTGTAACACAAATGATGACTCTACAAGAGTAGGTCTTGTTTATTGGTAACTGTAGCATCTCATATATTCTTTTATTTCTTCACCAATAACAGGAACAGCAGCTTCAGGTCAAAAGAATATCATATTCCTTTTCTAGGAATCCTTCTGACATGTACAACCCTACTCCTGCTGGCAGAACTGTTACGAAGGTACTTGGCGCAACATGACATCTTTTACAAAATCTCATACACACTGTGTAGGTGGCTCTTGCATCATATTTCTAACACCAGACAGCAATGTCTCTGTCCTTGCCCAGCTCAGGATCTTTCAATTCCAGTAGACTGTGGTTATGAGATCTGAATTCCTCCTGTATGAAATGGTTCCAAACACATCTCTAGTCCATTAGTAGCTTGTGCCAACTGTGTTACAGCTAACTAAAGCACTGAAGAACACTAGAACTGCAACACACAGCTGTATCTGCATCCCTGTCAGGACAGAGACTCCGTGCAGTCCTGTCCTGGTTGAGGCTTTTGACTTATAATGCAAACCACTACCCGTTTTATATCAGCTTCTTTGCAGCATGCTGACTGAGAGGATCTAAAGTCAAATGCATCTGAATTCAATTCCCTCTTTCCTTCAATCTTTCTTTGTAATTTGCCCTTTACATTACAAGATATTACAACAGAATAAAGTGCCTCAGGGACAAAAATTTTCAGCACATAGAAATTGGTGGAAAATCACTTCTTGAAATCCCTCCTGTATGAAACAGCAGATACACCAGTCAAGCAGATGGTTAGTGATTTGCACCTGTTTTGCACAGGTCTGGTAACAACACTGAAAGGAGTCTGGATGCTGCATACAGCTATGTCCGCAATTCTGTCCTCGTCACAGTCAAGAAGGCTGTGTGTAGTACACACAGTGGGCCAGGGCTCCATGTACGAACAGCACAGAGGACCTTGCATTCGTACAGCTAAACTCTCCTTCCCAAAACAGAAGATGGCCTCATCCATCCTTCTTACAGGACAGTGTCCCCCATACCATGCCAAGACATTTCTGGGAGACAAGCAGTTGGCTTGACCCAACACTCTGCCAGGGGATGTGCTCAACATTAAACAAACTTGTGTGTACACCACAGCCACAGTTGTGGCTGTTTGGGATGCTCATGTACTTGTACGTTAGTCTTACCCCTCATTAAAAAAGACATGGAGGTCAAGTGGCATGACAAGCATCTTGCAACAAGCCAAGGCTAAAGTCACAAGTGAAACTGAGACATTATAAGCCAGGCCAGTGTCCTCGTTGCTGGGCCACTGTGCTGCTCGAGAACCTTCCTTGTTGGGTATATGTAGAAGGATTCACTATAGCTCCAAGTTGCTGCTTCACAGTCAGCCCTCACCTCACATCCAGTCATTTAAAACTCAGTCAAGCGTTTTGAGAGGATTCCTACTCTTGTATTTTAACTTCTAAGAATGTTTAGAGAAATACTTGGGCTTTGCAATTAAATTTATATGCGATGGTAATTAATGCTTAGATTTATGTCTACATTTTGGCAAGAACAGTACTAATGGTGAATGGATGGTATCTGCTAATCTATTCTCTCCCTCACCTGTATGATATCCACCAAGCCTAGGGCTTTGTTCATCTCAAGTGTTCAGAGTAATTGACTAATTTCCTTTAATTAAAGAAAAAAAAATATCCACCTAAGATGCCTGATGACTAATAAAGACCCTTAGGAAAAGTCTAACTAGCTAGACACAGCAGAGTCTGGGGAAACATTCAAACACAGTATGTATCAAATGACATCTCTAATCAAATGATCATTAGGAGAAGCATTTTGTGTCCTGTCACAGACCCTGACAGATCACTGTCCTTTACCCAGCTAATACTATCTATTAATCTTATTCAGAGAACAATGTTTCACAGCAGGCTTTAAAACCAGGACAATCCAGATCTTGTCAACTCATAAGTAAAGCACAGCACAGTTATTTGCTGAAGAGACAAGGTGATATTTTTTAAAGGCTGGAAAAGTACAAGAAAGTAAGCAAACGCCCTTTTCCACTGAGACGTTAACATGGGACTCTGCACCACCCTCCCCAGAAGATTACTAAAAGCCAAGCTTACATTCCATTCAATACCATTTGATTAACAGAAAGCATCTAGAAAACCCCCACCAATGAATATATTTCTTCCCTTTATGGTCCTTTGCCCACAGCCTTTCCACACTCACAGGCAGCTCTCACATCCATGCTTTAACGGCACTGGTGCTGACTCAAGTGCAAGGCATTACAGGCATCCCTCACCTTCCATGATCTCCACTGCGGTTGATGACCAAGCCTCTGTGACTACATAAAAATGTAACTCCTCAAACAACCATACTGAGACTGAAGTGACTGTCTCCAGAAAGGTTAAACATCTATCTCACCTCCACCCTTATCATCTGCCGTCTAACAAGATGCTCTTCAAATGATTGGGACAGCAAGGAAAGGCAGACTCAAGGCATTTATGGGATGTGATCAGGCAGACCCACTATGAACTCACATTTAATTAGTACCTGAATATTTTAAGATACAGCCCTGGATTTTTATTTTATTTAAAAAAACAAGAACAACCTATCTGGGCTCCAGGTGGAGTATGGCACTGCAGTATTTTGTAGGAGCTTCTCTGTGCGTACAGATCAGACAAAACAGAATAGCCTCAATTTGTATTACAACTGTATTTCCATTTATTTAACTTCCAGGACAATAGTATTTCTGTGAACTTTCAACTACACATTCAGATAAAGAGTTCTATCTTACTCTGGATAAAATTCATTCACGTTTAGGTACCAAATCCACAAACAACAAAACTGAACTCTGTTCTTTTTTTAAGAATTAATGTGCGTTTAAGAATCTTCAAACCTGTTTTTCTCTTAAAAAGAGATGAGTTTGTGCCTCAGTTTACAAGACTTGGCAAGTTCATAGATAACTTTCAGGAGGTGGGAGATTCTATGGGATTTTACATTCCCTTACCATTTACCAAGAAATCTGACACAAGGGGATATTTATTTGTGCTCTTCTATTAACATCAATTTCTGTTGGATACCGTTTTTACGGACGATGGCATCCCTTTAAAAGATAAAAATCAACAAAAAATAAAGTGTCCATCATTTTGACCTCTCAGAACCATGAACACGTAATACGGCTCCAAAGAGTCTACGCAGGGAAGAGACGCAACAACCTTCTCAGCAGCAAGGAGCAGATACAAACGCAGGAGAGGCAATGACATGACAGAAGCTTTTCTAGGTACTCTCAGAAGACTGTTCAAAATTTGTGAAATTCAAGTAGTACTGAAAGCTGTTGGGCCACAAAAAAAGCTTTAGAAGAAAGAATGAAGGCCTCAAGGATGCTTAAATAACATAAAAAACAAACCAGAAAAACACACATAAAACAGATCAAAGTGCCAATCTCTGTTAAATATAGCTATCCACAGCCTACTGAGATTTACTTGAAATTTTTATTTAAACTCACCCTTTGACCTGGTAAACCAGGGACTCCAGGTTTGCCTTCCGGACCAGCCACTCCCTTTAAAAGTGAAAATATTTTTAGCAAATTAACTGAAGAGGAATAACTTATGAAGTACATAACCACATCATACCTCTTCTGTGCTACTGTTACTGTATGGCTACCTAAACAACTCCTACTGGATAATTACGTGTTAATGAAATTTCCCCTATACTCCAGCTTTGCAGAAAGCACGTGCATGGTCACATGCCCTGCAAGCAGAATGTCTTATCTCACCTTGCCTTAGCCCTCTTTTTTCATAAATGTCCTGTGAGCAGGAGAGTATAAGAAAATAGAGAAAAGCAGCAATGCCCTGATGAAATCCAGAGCACACAACCATAGTTAAATTATATAATTAAAGCCAGATTTAACTCAGTAATGCATCTTCATGATGCCATTAATTTTACAAAATCCAATCAACAGTGAAATACAACAAATACTGAGAAGTGAGAACATACAGGTTATGTGAAAATGAGGCATCAGTGGTAGTTTGAAGTGAGATTTCCTAATAGAGTTGCATTATAAAATAAAACTAGAAGCTGGAATTAAGCCAAGAGTAAGAATATCAGTATGCTTAAATTGTTGTAAAAATGTGTTTTATATGTGTGTGTGTGCATGTGTGTGTGCGTGTGTTTTAAACGTTTCCTGCTGAGATGCATAAACACACACTCCCCTCTTTTATTGCTCATCTGTGAAATTTCTTAGCCAGAATTTTATAGAATAAGGCCAACTCCTTTTGTAGCAGTCCTCTGCACTTCATTAGATGATGGTCTGCAAGTTACCAGTGAACATCTTTGAGATGCGCTGAGATGCGCTGAATGCCCATTCAGACCCTAATGAAGTTAGAAATAGGAAATAAACAGCCATTGTAGGACAAGGGTCTTGAGACAAAGTCTGTTTCTGTACAATTAGCACCTGTGTCCTACTTGTCATCCTCATAGTGTTCAGAGTGTCCACAGTAGGAGAAACTCTCTCATCCATGAAGAAAACAGAAGGCTAAGGGTATTATTTAAACATTAAGTACCTGAATACTCCACAAGATCTTGCATATAACCCTCAGACTAATCTGAATTTCAGTTTCTGGGTTTTGTAAGCAGTGATGAAGAATTACTCACTGGAGGTCCAGGAAGTCCAGGTTGGCCTGGTGGTCCTCGTGGGCCAGGCTCCCCCTGCAAAAATAAGAGAAATAAAGAAAAAAGTGTTAAAATATCTAAATGAATAACTATGTGGGCACAGCATTTGTGCTGGCCATCTTTACAGGTCCTATATGACTCTTTCCCTCATAGGTCCCAAAGAGTCAATACACAGACCAGCTGCGTTTCTCCTTTAATCCTGGGGCTGCTTTAATTATCAGCATTTATTACACTGCAAACAGATCAATTCATCCATGCTTAGAAGGCATTTATCCATAATAGGCTCTTTGTTTTTCAAGCTTTACAAAAGGCACTAGGTTATCTTGGATATTCCAGGAAAACACTGTGGGTTGGAATTCAGTGCTGGAGAAAAGCAGGAAGGTGGTACTTGAAAAATCAGCTACTGCAGTTAGTTCCAAAGCTATGGTGTCCTGCCTCCTCCAGAACCAGCACAGCTGTGAAGAGCTTCAAATTATCATGCATACAATAAATATCACTATATTAAATAAAACTAAAATATAAGTTATACACACACAAACTGAATATACTAGTATTCATATATACATACACACACACTCAGGTTTTATGTAGGACTAAGAGACTGGAGAAACTAGCATCCTTTCTTTGTTCAAGCATCCCTGTTCAGAGATGAGCTCAGCACAAAACTCAAATACAGTTTCACTTTTCACTCTTCTATTAACACTTGCCCGGATTTAAAGAATTGTTCTGGGTAGCAGACTCTTCCCAATTTACACTTTTCATTCATGTTAGATTCACTACACCCTATAAGGACATTACTCACAGTGGAAAGAATAAATGGGGAAAGAAAGAGGACAGAAGAGCTTGTTTCTTGATGTTCCGACAATGTGGCCTTAACCTCGCCACATTGACATGTGGCCACTTTTGCCACATTCAAAATTTTAATTTTGAAACAGCATTTTAAAGCAAAATCTGACCTAACAGGCAGCTGAGCTGTGTAAAAGCTTCCTCATAACTGAAATACAGACATTGAATCACTCTCACCTGCTCTCCTTTTATGCCTTCAGTATGTACCTGCAACAGAAATGCAGAGTCACAAAAGAGAAAAAGAGGTAAAAAAAAAAAAAACACCGAAGTGCCAGGGTGTGATTGTCCCACAAAGTATATTTTTCCCTCCTCCCCATTTGACCAGTATCCATGCTAATTACCACAGCTCCTCAAATCCTATTACAGGATGGGGCATACTTCTTTACCCAGCTCAGACTCACTAAAGCTTGCTCAACCAGTTGCCCTTAAAGCAATTAACACATTTGTGTGGCTGAATAAACAGTAAGAACTTACTTAATTCATTATCTCCTCTGTATAAATAAGCAAATAAATTCCCTGGCTCTTGCCTTATTTTAAACAATATAGTCCTGCAAAATGGAGAAAGCATCATATAAATCACGGGACAACTTCAGAGACAACGTAAAAACCAGACCTTGCTTTGGGTCCTCGACGCAAGCTACCGTAAACAAGACGGACGGCTGTCAGTCCTTCAGCCTTCAGGAACCTCCAGTGCACTTTAGGACAAGGCATTGCTCATTCCCAGCATTTTTGCATATCCTTAAAAACCTGTTGGTAACTACTGCCACTTCACTAACTTCACATCCACCATTTCACAAAACAGACAGTAAAACGCTCTTACCCAGAAAGGCCAGCCAAGAGCTCTTTCTTTCTCCCTGCTTGGTTTCTACCACTTTCCAAATAAAGAAACTGCCTGTGGCCTTTCACATGATAACCAAGGAGCTTCTCACCTGTCTTGAGCATCCAGTTCTTTGGTACAGCACTCCAGTTAAAGTTACTGGATTTAATGGCTGTGTAATACCTTCCACAGCTATGTAACACCTTCCATCAAGGGTGCTACACATTGCTGTCTTTTAATTTGAACCCTTAGTTTTAGCCTGGAAAGTAAAAGCGTAGTTCTGCAACTGCAAAACTTAATTCTAGACCTCCTCGCTGCATACTTCCCAGCAAATCTTATTTTACTTGCAGATGACCCTCTTCGCACAGCCAGTACTAAGATCTGGATACCCGCATGCCCCTGCTAATGACACCACTGGGGGTCACTGACGGTTCTGCTGAAGGCAGAGGGACGCACAGAGAGATGTAAAACTGGTGTCAAAGGAAAAACTCATCCGTTTCTCCCATTTTCTCAGTTCGCTGCTTCATCACAGCCTTCCTGATTTCAGCACACCAGCTCTGCATTTTCTCACACTCCACTATGACTTTTTCCAGATAACAGGCACCCAAAGATGATCTCCCTTGATCAGAAGCGTCCTTCTTCTCCCCTCACCCAACTCTCACACCCAGCCCACAAAAAGGGACTCAGCAGTTCAACTCAACTCTGAACTTTCATTTGCTTTTCTAACTTCCACAGGCTCTATTTTCCAAAGCTCGCTGGGAACCAGCCCAACAACTGTCCCAGAAGACACTGAATCATGTCATGACATTGCTCACTCTGATATACCTTAGGTAACGCTTTCCTTGTCTCTTCAAGTCTTAGTCTTCACATTCCAAAATCTCCCAAGGTTGTGGCAGTGCATCTCCTTGTTGGAACTCACCGTATTCCTTCTTCAGAAGTCTTCACTGGCTTAAACTTCACTTTGTTTCAAAAGCTATCTCTCACTTAATAAACCTTTCACAACCCAGCTTCCACCTTCTCTTGTCATGCAATAAGGCTTATAATGTTTGTTAAGCATTAAAAAAAAGGGGGGGAGAGAAAAAAAAAGAAGAAAAAAAATAAGAAGTCCTCACAGAAGTGCCTGGCAATCCTGGAAGTCCCGGTTCACCCTGCATAGAAATACAAAAGAAGTGGAGAAAAAAAAATCTTCCAAACATCTTTTTCAACTGCTGTCATACTTTCTTATTTTCTATATCATTCCAGAATTAATAGATATGAATATGCAATCCTAATTAATTTCATTTTTTATATTCTGCAGGTGCATACAGGCATGAACTGATTGCCTTCTGTTTTGCTGTGATGTTACACATTGATTTCCATAGAAATTATTGATTTAAAATGAATGATGCATGGCGGTCCGTAACATTAGAGTTTCAGAAATCTTATAATTGGTGTACACAAACCAAAGAAAGAAACCTGCTTGACGCTCAGCTCCCTAGCGGGGCCTGCAGGACTGAAATTTAGGGGCCAAAATGCTTCTTTTCATTAAGAAGCACACATGCAAAAATTTTTTGTAGGGAAAAAAAAGCAAGAAACAATGCCATTTTCCCCAAATTGTTTTATACTGCAATCATGCTGTAAGTGTTTGCAGGTCACTGAGATGCTACATGCACGCTATATGATTTATTGTCCTCTAGGCTCTCAATTTATTCCAGTACATCTATCTCCAATACTCTCCAATACAGTTTGCTATTTGTTACTATATAAGACTAAGCCTCCAAAAGGTTATCTCCTTTATTTTAGGTACAGACTGAGGCAAAAGTTATCCTATAGCTTCCTTTCACACACTTTATTTCTTCCTTAGCCACAGAGCAACCTGAATGACCTAACATATCTTTCATACTCTTTCCTCCTAAGGAAAGAAGCTTAATTATTGTTTATTACTTATTCTACATGGTCCATGCTACGGCAGAAGAACTAGAGACACACAAATGTCAGCTATGCTAAAAGCGATGGGAACAAGGTGAGGAAGGGACAGGCTACTTGGGAGAATTATAGGAATGCAGTCAGAGTACATAGAGATGCTGCGAGGAAGGCTAAGGCCCAGCTGGAATTGAGTCTGGCAAAGGATGTCAAGGACAACAGGAAGGGCTTCTTCAGATACATCAGCAGCAAGAGGAGGACCGGGGAAAATGTGGGCCCGCTACTGAATGGGGCGGGGGCCCTGGTGACAAGGGATGCAGAGAAGGCAGAATTACTGAATGCCTTCTGTGCTTCAGTCTGCACTGCCAAGGGCAGCCCTCAGGAATCCTGCAGCCTGGACATGAGGGAGAAAGTTTGGAGAAGGGAAGACTTTCCTTGGGTTGAGGAGGAAAGGATTAGAGACCTTCTGGGCAGGCTAGACATCCACAAATCCATGGGCCCAGATGGAATGCACCCATGGGTACTGAGGGAGCTGGCGGATGTTGTTGCCAGGCCGTTCTCCATCATCTTTGAAAGGTCCTGGAGAACTGGAGAGGTGCCTGAGCACTGGAAGAAAGCCAATGTCACTCCAGTCTTCAAGAAGGGCACGAAGGAGGACCCAGGCAACTACAGGCCAGTCAGCGTCACCACCATCCCTAAGAGGGGATGGAACAGCTTATTCTGGATGTCATCTCTAGATATATGGAGAAGAAGGTGATCAGGAGTAGCCAGCATGGATTCACCAAGGGGAAATCCTGCTTAACCAACCTGATAGCCTTCTAGGATGGCACGACTGATTGGGGAGATGAGGGCAGAGCAGTGGACATTGTGTACCTTGACTTCAGCAAGGCTTTTGACACTGTCTCCCATAACATCCTCTTAGAGAAGCTCAGGAAGTGTGGGTTAGACGAGTGGACAGTGAGGTGGATTGAGAACTGGCTGAAAGGCAGAGCTCAGAGGGTCGTCATCAGTGGTGTGGAGTCTAGTTGGAGGCCAGTGGCTAGTGGTGTCCCCCAGGGCTCAGTACTGGGTCCCAGCCTGTTCAACTTCTTCACCAATGACCTGGGTGAGGAGACAGAGTGCCTCCTCAGCAAGTTTGCTGATGATACCAAGTTGGGAGTAGTGGCTGACACACCTGAGGGCTGTGCTACCATTCAGAGAGACCTGGACAGGCTGGAGAGCTGGGCAGAGAGGAACCTCCTGAGGTTCAACAAGGGCAAGTGCAGGGTCCTGCACCTAGTTCCCTATGCACCAGTACAAGCTGGGGGCTGGCCTGCTGGAGAGCAGCTCTGCAGAGAAGAACCTGGGAGTGCTGGTGGATGACAGACTGACCACGAGCCAGCAATGTGCCATTGTGGCCAAGAAGGCCAATGGTCTCCTTGGGTGCATTAGGAAGAGTGTTGCCAGCAGGTCGAGGGACATGATCCTGCCACTCTACTCAGCCCTGCAGAGGCCTCATGTCCAGTCCTGTGTCCAGTTCTGGGCTCCCCTGGACAAGAGAGACATGGAGCTGCTGGAGAGAGTCCAGCGTAGGGCTACAAAGATGATCAGAGGGCTGGAGCATCTGCCCCATGAGTAACAGCTGCGACAGCTGGGCCTCTTCAGCCTGGGGAAGAGAAGACTCAGGGGGGATCTGATCAATGTGTACAAGTACCTGAGGGGAGGGTGTCAAGGGGACGGGGACAAACTCTTTTCAGTTGTCCCATGTGACAGGACAAGAGGCAATGGGCAGAAACTGAAGCACAGGAAGTTCTGCCTGACCGTGAGGGGGAATTTCTTCCCTGTGAGAGTGACAGTGCACTGGCACTGGTTGCCCAGAGAGGCTGCGGAGCCTCCTTCTCTGGAGATCTTCAAGGCCCGCGTGGATGCAACCCTGTCTACCATGCTCTAGGTGACCCTGCTGAGCCGGGAGGTTGGACTAGATGATCTCCAGAGGTCCCTTCCAACCTTACTGATTCTATGATTCTAAGGCGCTAAGCATCTGTCAAAGGGTCAAATGCAGCCACCTCAGTGACGGGATGAAGTGTTTTGAACTCAGGACTGCTCTCTGCTTCATACATCCAGGTGCACAAAAAGATCTTTCTACCTCTTATCACCTCAGGAAACATGCCCTGCTGTAGGTACTTTAGAAATCTCATCTTTACCTTTGGTATCTGAGCATAAATGTAAAGGGAAATATAGTAGTTTGCTTCTGAGCTCTGCCTTCTCAGAGAAAAGCCAAAAATGGACATATCTTCCCTTTGACGCCAAATAACTAGGTAGGAAATACTGAAATCACAATGTCAGCTTGAGCAGGGAAACATAAGGCTGTCCTGTAAACAATAACAACTATCTATAAAATACCAAGGTAAAAATACCAGGCAAGAGCAGTGAATAATTATTATGCAGGTAAGAGGGCTGGGCTGGGACTCTCATTTCATTGCTATTTTCCAAGACAGTCATACACCAGCTGCGTGTGAGAGCCTGCCTCCAGATGAATGCTTGCTGACATGTGGGTACTCCTATTCACTTTTCTTAACTGAAGATTTTCTGGGCAAAACTATTCTCTGTTTCTTCCTACTCGCACCAAGAAGTTTAAATCCAACAGCAGAGGAGCTACAAACAGGTTTGATTTACCTCTCATTCCTACTCATTTCAGATTAAAGCAACATCACTACATCAGTACATTTCTATACGTAAAAGTTTCACATACACACAAACAAGAGGAACATTAGGCCCATACCACTGCCATTTCTAAAAGTGGAGGCCTACGGCCTCATAAACTTGTCTCCAAACCCCTTCCACGCGTCCCTTCCCAGCTCACCTTTTCTCCTTTGGTCCCGCTGGCACCAGGAGGGCCGGCGCTGCCAGGAGGGCCCTGGAAATAGGTGAACTGTGCATTAGGATTTGCCTCCTTATAGCTGACACTATTTTGCAGGGAGACTCACCAAGTCTCCTGCAATCCAGTTATTCTTGTAGGAAAAAAAAAAACTTAATTAAAGCAGAACTTAGAGCAATGAATAGCTTTATGCACAAAAGGTCTCGATTAATGGAGAGAAAAATCTTTGCTCTGTCTACTTCAGGTCATCAACTGGAATTCACCTTAAAGTATTCATGAAATACATGGCTGCACACTGGGATATCAACAGTAGACCATGCCCCATCGCACTGGGGCAAGAGCTGATAAAACACACATGGCTCCTTTGGCCCTACTTTGTAGCAAGAAAAGGTAATAAGGAGAGCAATAGCACAACAAGCACAATAATAGCAGTGCAATTTCATCCAGTTGAGAAGGATTGTAGTTCAGGGAGCGTATCAGTGTCAAAGCCAAAACTTTAGGATAAAATTCAGGCATGAAGATTCACCCTCTGCTAGATGTCTGGACATGAAAAAGGCAGAAAAGCTTCAGAATAACCCAGCTGCTGTAATGGGGTGTCACTTGGAGAAATTGTTTCTTAGAAGTAGTAAATAATCAGCATCCACCTTCACATCCCTCTCCAACTTCCCACTTCATCCACATTTACTGCAAGTATAAACTAGTCCTGCAAACAATGTAATGGGCACAGTGTATACAGTTCATTGAGATTCCAGCGCTGCACCTAACACAGAAAAACATTTCCATCTTATGAAGATGGTGATAAACACTAACTAGACAAATAGTTCACAGCATAGGTTAAACCATGGCTGAGGAATAAAGGTGACAGAAAGCAATGATTAACTGTTGAATCACCCCCAGAGAAGCAGAACGAAATTCAGTGCACTGGAATCTACATTATCTCAGAGAGAGGAAGGTGTACGTTTAACAAAGATTAAGATTGCTAATGATGCTATAGCTTGCCATTGGGGGGGGAAAAAGATACATCTGATAGGGAAGCAAACTACTTCCCAATAAAATCAAATTGAAACCCTGGCTGCTCAAAGAGTGAGAGTAAGGTGCTTGGGCACCAAATGGCTGCTGTGCTTCACAGGCACACTCTGATTAGACCCAGGCAGCTCTCTGCTTTTCATCTGCATCTTGAACACCTGGAGGCAACCTGCCTCGAGGAAGCAGCATGCCTCCTACAGCCCCTCCACATCCTCAGACTCAAAAACACGCCTCCGAATGGGCCGTCCGGGCTAGCAAATGGTACAGACGCAGTCTGAAGTTACAGGCTTCAAGCTCAAGGTTGGCAACGGTTAGCTGCACGACCTTTGGCAAGTCACATCACTTTTTAGCCTCTGCTTCTTACTCCATCCTCTGCTATTTAGGCCAGAAGACCTTTGGGAGTGATGTCTCTCATTAGGTGCAGTTCCAAGAACAGTGAAAGAGCCTTGTGGGAACTACAGATAGTAGCTTTCAGATACAAACAAACAGATATTATTCATCTAATCAGTAGAAGCTTGCTGGTCTGTTATAAACAAGCAGATGAACAAGAGAAACCATCTTTCTGGCATCACCTTGGCTTAAAAATGTTAATAGTTCAAAATTTGTCTTACGAAAACCAACCAAACACAAATTTCTGTTCTCTTTTCAATTTTGTGGTAGGAAAACACACCTTTATAAAAAAGTCAAGCTCAAATAATTGAATTTGTGTGTGTTTGCACATGTCTTCAATGGAATTGAAATATCTTTCCTATCACAGTTAAGTATGTGTGTTTCTGTTACATGTATATTACAATATAAATCTTAATTTAGAAGAAGTGCAAATATGGATCCTTAGAATAAAGAGTCCAAAACCCACCAGTATAATGGTGTCCTTTCATGACATTCCAGCTAGCTGGAGTAAGTCCTAGCTTTTAGAGTCAGCTTCCACTCATTCCAATGAAAAGCATCTGGTCACTGAGTATTTGTCACGTACCTGTTTCCCCTCCACACCTGGCTTTCCAGGGAACCCATCTAGGCCTTGTTCTCCCTAAAAAAGGAATAGAAAGAACCACCATCACTCAAACATGATGCGTTCAGGTTGCCATGCTGCAAGAGACATACATATTCTCTGTTCCAAGACCAAGATAAAAAAAAAAAAAAAAAAAAAAAAAAAAAAAAAAGCAATTCAAGCCGCCCAATAGTGAAAGTGGCTAAGTTATATTTTGGATATGAAGAGTTCACACCTGTACCAAAAAAAAAGGCTTAAGGATGTCTAGTAACAAAGAGGGGAACTGAGTTCAGTCAGTAGGAAGTATTTATCCCAACTTAAGATATAGCACCAAATAGCTAAGATATGGATTCAGAAGCCAGATGCTCTGGCATGCTGGTTTTCCACGTGGGTGTTCTCCTCTCGCCTGCTGAAGTGGGTTTGTGCAAACCAGACAAGGTGCACAATGAGAACACTGGGCTGGCATAGCTCTCACGATAATAACGAACAGTCCAGCAACAACTCATTTCTACCCAGTTAACAAGGACCTTTGATTTTTCACCTTTGCTTTCCTTAACCTAGGGGATCAATTAATCTGTTCTGGTATGTCTTCAAAGCTAGAGAGTCCCCAAACTCTACAAGCAAACTATTCCAAAGCATTATTTTTTCTACCTGAGGATATTTCTTCTCCTCTTCTAAATTTGACTTCTTGCTGCAGCTTCAGACTAGTATGTCTTTCCCTAATTCCTTTGGACACAGAAAATAGTTTCTTTCATCTTTACAATAGCCTTTTATGTATTTGAAGACTTATAAAACCCCCCCTTCAAACTTTCCTAACTAACTAACCTCAGTTCTTTCAGCTTTTCCTCATGGGGCATGTTTTTAGACCTCTGATCACTTCTGTTGCTCTCATTTGGGCACTTTCCAATTTTTCCACATCTTCACTGTAGTTTGGTGCCCAAGTTGGACACAGCTGTGGCCTGACTAACTGTGAGCAGAGAGATTATTTCATATCTCACAAACTATACTTCTGTTTAAACCCCAGGATGACGTTTGTCTTACCATAATGCCCCAGCTCCTTTCTGAGAAATGGCTACTTTCATCTGCCATTCCCATTCTGCACCAATGTGCAATTACTTTCCTGCACACAAAGTGGCATCTTGCAGTTTCCCCTTCTCAATGTCACCTTATGCTTCAGGGAATTATGTTTCCAGATCATTTTGAATTCTAACCCTGACCTCTGCTGTACTTCCAAGTCCCTCCCAGCCTTGTCTCATACTCAGACTGAATAACCATATTCAGTATTTTATCATCCAGGTCCGTGACAGCAATGATGAACAGATCAATGACATCCTTCTGCAGAACTCTACTTTTCTAGCTGGCCTAACTTGTCTGTCTAGCCTCTTTAAGTTAAAGCTCTTTGGAACAGGAATTTTCTTTTACTGTGTTAACTCAAACCTCTGTAAAATAGAACGCTGATTTTCTTTTGAGTCTGCACACACTACTGAACACAATTGATACACACTGTCACGTGCAAAAACAAATTCTGCAAGTGTTCTACAAGAGGGTAAAATATTAGTTTTACTCTATTTTTAAAACTTTCAGGCATTTTAATTCTGATTAATATTCTACAATAACAACCTCAATTATCTGCACACCAATACTTACAGCATTATATTTAATTATCTCCCTTTGAAAAAATACATTGATTCAGCAAGTTGGAAATCCATTTGCAAATCAATTGATTTTTTTCTTTTTCCTCCTTTAGAAAGTCTATCAATCTTCTACCAAAAATGTTATTTCAAAATGAACATCCAAGGAATGGAATTAGAGAGACCTGTATCTCACAGAAAATAGTAGAAAAACAGCTATGGATATTTTAATCCATTCTCCTTTGGAGCAATAGTTTTCACATTCATGAGAACACTTGCACTGTCTGACTGAACTGTGAATATCCTGAATCTGAGACTTTCGGCAGGCAACAGTCTGGTGAATTGCTGACAAAATGAGCACTATATTCTCTGGAGAATTTTTTAGCATCAATATGCTGCGGCAATGAGTACTTCACACACGCTGATTTAGCTGCCAAAACAGAAAAGAGTCAATATTCTTACTGCTGTTAATGGGGGCTGGAAAAGGCAAATGTATTATTTATACAATTGTATACACTAGAGCCATTTGAAAATGCTCCAAAAAGAATTGTGCTTCCAGTTGTTGCTTCAGCAAAATCTGTCATTTTAAATTTCTTTCCTTTTTTTCCTCCTATTCTTTGAAAAATGCCATTTAAGGAAAGCAATGTATTTTTTCCTAAAAAGGAAAAAAAAATGGAAGAGTTTTATTCTTACATTTTCATTTCAAGACTCTGTTTCTTTCCCCTGTGCTCTAATGTGTTTCCTGCATTCAACCATGGAACAAAACAGTCAAGAGCTGTAAGCAGCTGGAGGAAATCCCAATTACGCACAAATTTTAGCGGTGTTTATATTTTCTATCTGGTAAAAATTGAAATGATTTGCTGAAAATACTATTCCTCAAGAGTCTATGGGACCCTGGCAGGGTGAACACAGTGTACAGACAGACCTGACAGCAAGAAGCCAGCTCAGTTGGCTACTTGCATGACTCCTCAAATACAGCTACAAGGATTTACTAGCTAGAGATACATGCTTATATAGTAAAACCAGTGCTTCACGACATGTTGAATTGCTGTACATGCCCAAACGAACGTGGCAAGCATCGCAATCGATGGCTTTGCTATATGCCTTTGGTGGCAGAGCAGTCAGGCACACTTACCTCTGAGAAGTTTATGTGGTCTACAGAGAGCCCACTGGATGTGACAAAGAACATGAGACAGCTATCATTCAAACAGCGCAGTGGCTCTCCTACAGTACAGTCATAACGGCTAATACTGGACCTGGGAACCTCACTATAATAATTTCCACATTATCATTTGAGGTCCCACGGTATAAGAACATAACAGCAAAGCGTATTTCAGGATATTCAGTCTTCTGTCATACTAGGATGCTAGTACAATAGACCAGTTTCAGTGCACAAGTTAAATATAAGAAGCCCCTTTTCCCTAAGGCGGATAGAAACACAGGTTGTGTAGGTGTCAGTACTCAAGTTACAGATGGAGGAACAGACAACGAAATATTTGGCCCGCCACATTAACGCCCACTGTTTGCACAGTAGTCCCAACTGCTGGAAGTTAAAGCAATGGCAGTGAATGTTGTGAGAGCAACATCAAAGCCCAGTAAATCAAAGCAAAATTGTTGTAGCAGAAATCTTGGGTCATATAGCTGTTCCAAGAAGAAAAAGAAGAAAGAAAAAAAGAAGTAGGCTCTAAATTTTGCATATTCCAATAATGAAACAAACCTCAATTCATTTTTTTCATACTTTAATCTTTCTCTAGCTTAGTCAGCCATCTGCCCACTCACTGCTCCAACTTCCTCTCCATCACGGTGATGTCAGAAAGATATATTTTCTTCCAGAAGCCAAATATTCTAGCAGATTAGACAACCTTGCCGCAGGAAAAGCAGTGGAGAAACTGGTTAGACACAACACATTGAACCAGTCCTGCAAAGGGCTGAGGCAAAAGCATGAGGAAGATAAAGTAATATCCAGCACTTTGCTGCAGCTGCAGTGGTGAGAATAGGTAATACGAAACACAGTCCTTCCTACTTTATCATAAACAACAAAGCGGATGTTGGGAACAGACACCTCAACACACAGCGAAGCAAAACGCTGTATCTCACGCTAAGGGTGTATTGATCATTTGTGCCAGCATGTGCAAGCCGGGTGTAAATCTCCAGGTTTCTTCTCCACAAGGAAATGGAGAGTGAGAAATGGGAAGAAGGTCAAGTTAGCAAGCTAATAACTCCTTCCCCTGCACAAACACATACAGCCAGATCTCGCTAAAGACAGCTTGAGCACAGGCAAACCTGCCAGGTCAGCACTGAGATAGTCCTATCTCAGGACAGATTTGGGATATAGGTGAGACAATCCATCGCTCAGTGCTGCAAACTACTTGAGCTGGCAAGATGGCCCTCCTGCCTGTGTTGTCTGAGTGAGAAAACGGACTACTTGTGTCGGCCAGAGAGACTGGCTCTGCCCCATCTCCCTCAGCTTGCTGGGACAGCACCAGACTAGCACCTGTTTCTCCTTACGGGGGCAGCAAAATGTATCTTTCCAGGCACTTTTGAGAAGCAGCAGAATGTCTGCATCAGAAGTGCATCCGAGATCTCTTTGAACACAAGGAGCAAACGGAATAATGAAAGGATTTGTACCTGCCCAGCTCTCTTTTAAAGCCTTATTTCAGGTATAACAGGCATTTGGCCTCTTTCCTGTAAAATCATGTTCAATGATTTCTACCTATTGCACAGAAACACTGTCGGGCAGTTGTAAACTGGAACAGTCACAGCCTGCTTTAACTTCCACGAAAGGCTTAAGGCTGCCTTTGCTGCCTGGACTGGACTGTGGACACTTTCTGTGTTATCACACTACATGCAGCTTTCCTCTCACTAAGTACAGGGCTGTGGTTTCTGCACTCAAGTGAGTGGCAGAGAACTACCAAATTGCTACTTGATTAATCCAATAGTTCAAAAACCACCTCTGCTCCTACATCTAATCACAGAGCCCTGTGCTAAAACACACACACACACACACACACACACACACACACACACAACAAAAACAAAAAAAAACCCACAGGTATTCTCAGAGAAGAGAGAGTAGAAAACTGGGGAGCAGCACCAGTTCAATGAAGCCTTTAACAGAGAAAGTACCTGGTACTGATTCAAAACTGACTTACAGTGATGGGAGAAGACAGGAATGTAGGAAGTTGGATATTGTGAGAAAATAGCAGTGCAATGGGGAAACATTGCATTTGGAAGTGGTTGTCAGTGGTCACTCACAGCTCCCAGGTGGTGTGCTGTGTTGACACCCCACTAGTTGTTCTCAGTGACATCCCTTCACCTTGTCCTTCCTTTCTCTCCTCCCTGGCTGGCTAAACACAAAGACAGACCTGTTGATGGTGTGCTTGGACAGATCTGCACTTCCATGGGAGGTCACTCCTGACAGCACTGGGAAGCTCAGAGCAATGCAGAGACTCCCCACCACCACCACCACCACCATTCACCTCCAAAGCCTGGCAGCCCTCCCCACCTAAAAAGCCAAGGGTGAAGAGGAAGAGCAGCTTGGCTTTTCCTAGCTCATGGCCAGTCGTAGTATTACCTTGTCTCCTCGTGTTCCCTTTTCTCCTCTTTCTCCTTGTAGACCCTAAAAATAACAGCAAAAGAGATTATAAAGCTTAATCCAAGGAGCAACATAATTACCCTCATCTAAGGAGGAGCTAGTTTAGTCACCAAACCACTGGTCGTTTCTGCACAATCTATTCAAGCTAATGTTAAAGACTTCTGTATTGCTAGTTCTCAAACTTGGCCACAAACATTGTCTAAGCAGACTTTCAGTGAGGGGCTGATTTGTGGGCCCAAGAACATCTGTAATACTGTATTGCCATCAGACACATGTCCTTCCCACTAGCAGCAATGAGGAGAGGCAGGGAACACACCACAGCAGCAGACATTCTGGAAACCACCCACTGCTCTGTATTTTTCATGTGCTCATAAACAACGGGAACTTAGGTAGATTTTTCCATCAATGTTGTCTTCTATTGCATAAGCAAGAAAGAATGCCCATTCCTGGTGGGTTTAAATACAGTAGCTAGGCAGAAAATACGTATCCCTGAGAACTGACAAATACTGATTAATCTCTGTGCTGGGAGCCCAAGCTTATTTCTGAACTGTGAATCAAATGCCGGAGCTCATCTGAACTGTGTAATTCAGGTCCTTCCAGGTACACACAGCCATTTGCTGGGGCTTAATTTGATGAAGGATAGCACAGGCAATCAACTCAATGAGCAAGCATGGATTTCACCTTCCCTTGGTAAACACCTTGCACTTTACCTTTATTGTAGCAACTAACTAGTATATATAATCAGATAAATATGCTCAGTCAACAGCAAGCTCCTCAAAACTGCCAAACCTTAAACATTTCCTATTCTAGTACATTTGTATTTTAAATTGTAGTTTACACTATAGTGGAGGTTCACCTCCAAGTTAATGAGAACTTCCTGCCTGGACTTATTTAGTCCATAGGATGATTTAGTTAATTGTTCAGATATTCAGGACTTAAACCATGAGTGATGGTGAGTGAACTCTGCACTGCCCTTTCCATCTTTGATGACCTAAACTGAGCCTGTACCATTTCTCACGTGGCAAAACAATAATCTCACTACTTCCAAAAAGCAGATGGGAAGAGATTTAGAATATGATTCCTTTAATGCACTAGTAACTGTGAGACCCTCAGGTACACTGACTGGATGATTATAGCCTTGCTGCTCACCAGCAACCCAAGCCAAATGTCAGTCTGATGATGGAAACGAATAGGATGTTCAGTAACAGTGCACCATGAGTGCTACACCGAATGCTTTGCTTCTCACATTAAAAAAGTGACTTACGGAGCAGGAAGGAAGCATTCCAATAACCTTGTCCATTTTTCTCATTAATAAGACAAAGCTCTATTGCAGAGGCAGGTAATGCCACCCCCTCATTCATTTCAGGTCTTTCAGGTCTAATATAATTCAGCCTTACACTAAGCTAAACAGCACACACCTGGACAAAGGCAAGAGCGCGTAAGCTGTTTTGAAAACATTGGGCCTCTTTGTAGCAAGTTGTAAAGCAAGAACTTGGCCAGCACAGGGAAATCTTTCAGTGCATGAGCATGTCTGGTATCCTGCTGAAGTACACTGACGTACAGGCAGGTCACTAAGCCTCAGGAAATCCAATAAGCCTTTACAACGCCAACTTAAAGGTTACCTCCATTACCAAGGTGAGACCACAAGACACAGATGCTAACTGGATAGCCATCTGATTTATTCTGGTCTTGCTGTCTGTTAAAGGTAGGTTTGTTTCCTGAGTTCAAAGCGCTATACCCTGATAGTTTTGAAAACATGACTGGAACCCTGCTGAGAGGTGGCATTTTTTGCTTGGTGTTATGATGAAACTTTCAAGCAACCTAGAAATGGTGCATCAACATAAACCAAAGCTGTAACGCAGTTCATTACAGCAGGAACATCAGAAAGTCCTTAGCTGTTATCTTGGTAATCAAGTCATTTCTACAGATAGTTTTCTACTGGCGAGACATCTGTTCTCATTTTAAAAAGTGAGAAAAAGCTCAGTGAACTCAAAAAAATGGCACTATTTGGACACAGTAGAGATAAGTGGTCACACATATCTTATACCACTTAATAAAAGACATAGGTGGCAGACACATTGAAGAAGAAAAGAAGAAAGTTTCCAGACTGCCAAAATGTAATAGGAGAGTAATGACTTACCGGCGCTCCTACATAGCCTTTAATTCCTGGAGGACCCTGTTTTCCTTCAGATCCCTGGTAAGGAATTCAGACACAATAGAACAACAGAAACCATTTCATGTTAAAAATAAGAACAAAATAAATCAGTCAGAAATAAAACTTGCATCTCCTCGACTTACAGCAAGCTGTAGAGGCTTCTCGACTGCCTTAGGGCTACTACACAAAATGCACAACTTTCCCAAAGTTACACTCAAATATCTTCTTTTGTTCAGGCATTAGTGGTTACATCAAGTTATTCAGTTTTACCATTCCGCTTTCAGCCTTGCCCTATAAAGGCAAACTGACACATGCAAGCTCCTGTGAAGGCTGTTTCAGAAGTTTTGGTAATGGCAGTAGTTGCATTCCTTTGTCATTTCCCTGCCTGGTGCGTATATATGATGATTGGGCTTGGTCTTACCTCCTCAACTTGGTGTTAATGGAATAAAGCGCTGGCATATACTGCTACAAACTACACAGCAAAAGCAGTGTCCAATGAACCACAGACTTCAGATGTTACTGGCTATTTTGAAGACTCAGTGAAAAGCAACAGATCAGAACTACATTCTCCAAATATATTTAAGATATAAAAGAAAAAATTTTCAACACCATTCAGAAAAATGCATAGGAAATAGCAGTCCTTCAGCTGGTAGCACACTGAATCTTCCATTCCTACAGAGGGTTAACTGAAACGCAGAGTGCTATTTCTGCATGCCTACAGTACCTGCAGATGGTCTGGATCCTCTGCTGAACACTACCAGCCCTCCAAGAAATCCAGAGCAGACAGCCTGGTGGCCATGTAAATTCAATAGGCCCTGTAAGATCATCTACTTCACTGTTATTTTGTTACTTACTTCACTTTCCTTTTTTTCCCTCTCTAGTTAACTCCTGTATTGGGATGCCCTAATGGATAGGGCTTCAGAAAGAGATGAAAATTTTATTCTTAAATGATTGTGGGGTTTCATATTGATTGATATTTTATATTAAAAAAAACAAACAAACAAAAAACAACCCTAAAATCCAACATTTAAAATGCAAGGTGTGTTTGCAATGAACTCTCAGCAGAAACCAGGCTTTGCTGTCCAAATGCAAGAGGCCAGGAGGTTGGTAATGTCATGCACGCTGTTTACATTTGCTTAGACCAAGTGACAATCTCATTTGAAATGGTTGTTAAGCACAAATCTGGCAGGCTGACTAGACAGTACTTGGCAAGTATTTCATCATGTTTTTAAGCAGAACAATTCCAAAGCTATCCCTCTCCTTCTACCAGAGAGGATTTTACTTTTTAAAGGCACCAAAAGGCTGGATGAAACTCTGCCCCGAAGCTTATGAGTAGTTTATCAGTGCAACTGTAAAGCGGCTGAACTCATGTTCAGCACGGAAGTGAACCACGCCACAGCCTCACGGGGAGATCCACAAACTCAGTATCATGAAGCAGAGGTGGATTTAGGTTTACATATAGGCAACACAAATGGCTGTGGGGTCTCTACACCGTTAGGCACCTGAGGACTTGCAGGCAGCGCAAGTCTTCTACTGGCAGAGGGAGAGGAGTGGGCACATCCTTAATCTTTGCCTTCAGCCTGCAGGAAAATAGTGCTATCACAGTCTGGTCAAAACCCCTAGAGGAATAGAAGACTGCTCTAACTTGTCCAAATTATCAAAGTCCAATTCAGACTGTTACATAAAAGGTGGTTATAAAAGTCAGCAAAAGTTATAGATAGAAAAACTAGATTTGTCTGAATGAAAAGATCTGCTGAGCCCATTCAAGGCCTGTGTCGAGACCATGTCTGGTAAATCACTAAAATGTGAGACCTTCTACAGCTGAAGTGAACAGAAATTCGTCAAAATGAAAACCTTACCTAATACTTCATATTACAAAAGGTTTAAATTTTTGTTTTTTGTAAAAAGTACAGATACCTCTATCAGTTCAGTGTCATTGCAATGATAACCACTAAAAACCTCTTTAATCTTTTATTAAAGGCACAGAAAAAAAGAAAGAAAAGATTGTGTATTAGCTGCAGGACTGTATAGGCTAAAGTGCTTGGTCTCAAAAATTCAAGCTTTGTTTAACGGTTAAGTTAAGCATAAGTGAGGGACTTGTGATATAGTCTTCTCTGGGCTATTTATTCCATTGAAATTAACCTGTCAGGCCTCACATATTTATTGTGGGAGCCTTCTCCACTGGCCAGTGGAAATTTCTCGCCATCCCAAACCACTGCAGGATTTTCTGTAACTGGAAGACCTGACCTTGAATAGCACAAGGCTAGTTAGACAGTTCTTCTTTGGTTATACCTGCTTGTACCAGCAAAATCAGACTTCCTTCTTGGTGACCACCAAAATTCACCAGGGAGTTTGAGGGAAAAAAAAATTTTTTTACACTGAAGACACTGAGCAGGGAACAGTCTGCCCTGGAGATTTCACTAAGCAACACAAGCAGTAAAACTAGAGACGGGATGCTGAGGGCATTTCATTACTGTAACCCTTATTTATCATCCATTTAGGGTACCTCTGGGGATTAAAGTGCTATTACCAGAAGCCTGTAGTACCCTTGTGCTATTACCAGAAGTCTGTAGTACCCTTGTGCTACTGGAAGTTTCAAGACACAGTTAATGAAGTCGGTAAAAATTGCTTGGCACCTCCTTAAAAGAAAGAAAACACCTACAGTTGCCACTGAGGCAAAAGACTGGAAACCCCTTAGCCAGGTAGTTAAGCAGTTGGCCAAATTTCATGAGGAGCACAGAGAGCCCTTGAACCACCGAGCGTGCACCGCTCTTGCCTGGCTCCAGGCAAACGAAGATGGATCGAGCCAGGAAGAACCGCATCCCAACCGAATAGAGAAACTGCAAGTTAGCTCTCCGTGGAGCCCAGGGTAGGACCTCAGGGTTTCAGAGTCACCGTATTGCTGCTGACGATTTTCAGCAAGAATAAGTGATCTGACAAGAAACAATCATTACAGCAGTAATTGGGGATGTGACCTTCCCCATCTCCAACCCCACCCATCCTAGCATGGCCCGTTCCACACCAGTGAGGTGGTTAAGTTTGATGCTGGGGGTAAAAGAGCATGCTGACCGTATTTTATATTTTAAAGCCCTGTCAGCAAAATCGGAATTGTTTCTTAAAATAGCCCAGTCCAGAATCCAGTTCAAGGACATTGCATGCGGTCAGCGTGCCTGGTAAAGTAAATAAAAGTCACAGCGAAAGCAAATGATCGTTTTATATTTAGACACACTAGCTGAGAAGCTGGGGCTAGCAGAGCTCAGCTCTTCACCGTGAACGCTTGGCATTTAGTCAGACTGTGCACACGTTCAGCCACAACAGCACTTATCTTGCCCAGCCCATAGTGCTGGACAGTGATTTCTCTTCAGTGTTGCCTCAATACTTTGTTGAGCTATACACTCTGTTTTAGAGATGCCTGAAAATTCCAGTGGGAAACATGGATCATTTTGCAGGATCGAGCCCTTCTAGAGGTACACGTAGATGCCTCAGTTTAGTTTGGTCTGCTGAACATAATGCTGTGCAACTTCCACCTCTGAACCTGCCTGGGCTGCGGAAAACAATAAGGCCACTAGTAGAGCAGCAGATTTGGGGTTTAAAGACCTTTCAGAAGACTATGCTCCTTTGCATGTATGGGAGCAGAACTGGGTGAAGTAAATTTAGGCAGTCAGTATGCTGCTCTTGCAGCGGCTTTCATAGGCTGTCATGAGCTTGCTGTGTATGATGCCACTGAAATCCATTGTCAGTCTGGTGCATCATCCTCTTTCTGTATTATAAAGAAGAAACTGAAACCAGTTTCAATTGATATCTGAAGTTATCAGGGAACAAGGCAAGGAAGAGCTAAAGTTTTGAAAGGAGAATAAAGAATTGCCCACGACAAAAGCTTCCAGATGTAAGCATGTTCCTGACACTATGTTCAGCTAAGTATTACCAAATCTCATTTCATGAGCAGCTTGTTTGAAGCAAATCCAGTGATACAACAGCACAAATTCTTTATCACTATGCTACCATCTATGGGTGCAAACTGAAGCTCCCAAAATAGATAGAAGCATAAAAATTCAGTGATTTTATTTTCCCATCTGTAGACTAGGGATAACAATCCTACTGCATCTGAGAGAGTTGAGAGGGCTTACTGAAGACATGAAGAAAGAGTTATATGACACAAAACATGTCCTCTTCTCTTCTGCCATCTCTACTGTTGATTGATTAAAAGACATTTCTTCTCTCTACATACCTTGCCTAAGTGCTGATGTCTTAGTAGGCCCTCTGATGGAAACCAATACTTAGAGCTTCTTCCTTCATGAGTGAGCATTTTAAGAGTCACAGAAAATAATTCAAGCAAGCTAGACACAAGGAGTTAGTGAAAAGATATACCTACCCATATAAAGTATAAATGGAAAGCTCACCTTCAGACCTGCTGGCCCAGGCAGTCCAAACGCTCCTGGCTGTCCTCGTTCACCCTGTAAATAACAATAATTTCAGTGGTAAATGCTAGTCAAATATAGGTTAGAATGACTCAAAATAATCATTACATACAGCTTTAGAAATGAAAGCTCTATCTGATAGCTACAATCCTGAGTACCATTATCCAGAGATCTGAAAATTTGTAGTGTGCTTTCCTTGCAAAATAAAGGCAAAAAGAGACAAACAGAACATTAAAGTAAATACTCATCTGCTCCTCAAACACAGCAACTGAAGCAGTAAGAAATGAGTTTCCCAACTAGTGAACAGCTTATACAAACTACAATTTACATCTGCCAATTCCTTGTAGACAATGCTATCTCAAATAGTCACCAATAAGCACAATACATAGGAAAATCTGCAAGTCCTGATATTAGGTCATTATATCCCAGTATGTCACTGTCAGATCCCATATCATGCCACATGTGATGTAAGGAAGTTGCATCAATCCTGGAAGCTATCTAGGAACATCTTCAGCCCTTCAGAACTGGGAGTACTCTGCATAAATAGGACAACTGTCAAGTGTAGCAAGAATCAGGAACAGCATGATAGAGACAAGAAATTTGAATTCTTCTGCTGTTGTACCATTACTTTTGTACATGCCTGCCCTTGCAAAGAATCCTTTCCCCAAGTTCTTCCAGCCACAACCAAATGGCTGCCAAGACTGCAAAATGAAAGATGAGATCTTTCCCCAAGAATAGCTAAGGCGAAAAGCTAACAGCCAAAAGCAAAGAATTTAGAATAACAGACCATCAGGATTGACAGGTTCAGCAAGCAGGCCTATGAGCTCTAGTGATCATGCAGGGAAAGGGAGGAAAACTCTAAACCAAACTTATATAAGATGCTGAAAAACGTGTCCGTATTTTTATGCCTCAGCTGAAATTCTGTTAAAGGCAATACTTGGTTTGTGTCATGTTCTTTTGAGCTAAGCCTGCGTGAACACTGGGGTTATTAACCTTCCCATGCTCCGAGTATTTAAACAGCATACACAGGGAGTTAATGCCTATTTTTCTCACTCCTGCCCATTTGCTCCTGTAAGCACAAGATGGTCCCACACATCCACGCCCACCACCTTCACCACCCGGTAGCTCTTTGCCAGACTTGAAACAAATGGCCAAGCTTTGTGGCTGCAGTTATAAACCAACACAGCTGCAGCAGCGGGTCCCAAACCACGAGATGCCGGCCTGCCCCTTCTTGCCCCTTCTTCCTGGCTTAATGAATTGTAACAGCCCTGTCCCAGGAGTCTCTCAGGTCGGCTAATCCATATGACATCCGTGGCCGCTGCAAACGTGCAAGGGAGAACACTGGGGTTATTAACCTCCTGCCATTTGTTATTGCTGCTCCTAAAATGACCGTACAAATCCCCAAGACATGTTCCACTCAATACAGATTGATTTCCACTGCCTGGCTTACACTGAAAAGAAAGGATTACAGGGGAGGAACAAAAAGGCTTACGGTTTCTCCTTTTGCTCCATCCTTCCCAGGGGGGCCAGGTGAGCCAATGGACCCCTGTAACAACAACAGAATTATCATCAGCATAATATTAACATCAGCTCCAAGCACAAAGACATGAGCAATACAGTGAGACAAGAATAACGAATGAGGAGAATCATTTCCACCCAAACATTTATTATTTACAGTCTCTGGAGGAGCTGCTGCTGACATCAACACACTATGGCCAATTGATGAGCCGCTAATGAGGAACTAGGCACTCTTAGCCACTTATCTCATTTAAAAATAAATTAATGTAAAAGCTTTGCAGCTAATTAGACATGTCATATTTGAATCAGCTTAATATTATCTCCTCTCAGACTTTGTCCACAATTCCATTGTCTTGAAAAATTCCTGTTTTGCCTCATCAATAAATACTCATTTTTTTCTCTCCATGCTTTTACATCATCCATCCCAAACCACAGAAGCCAGTAGGCATAGCTATAATATATGTACGTAATGAGTCTAAAAGTAAACAGAAAAGAAGCCTTGAGAACTTGAGCAACCCTCATGAACTGCTCTACCCACCGGGAAGCCAACCGCAGAGGTCACAATGCACAAAGCTATAAAACAAACTAAACAAACAGGAAAATATACTTTTTTTTCAAAAAAAAAAAAAAAAAAAAAAAAAAAAAAAAAAAAAAAAAAAAAAAAGCTTTCTGTGTGCTAGAATGAACAAGAGTAAGTATGTTCAGACTGGCAGCACCACAGATAATGGGGACTGCACCAAATGCAGAAGAAAGCCAAGCCTTGCTGTATGCACGTTATAGAACAGACAGCGAATGGAAAAAGAACAGAAACAGAATGTGCAATCAAGTGTATATGGAGAAGAACTGGCCTGGTGTTTTTAGTTCTAGGCACTGCAGTAGTTCCTATTGAAACACAGTTACAAAAAAAACAAACAAAAAAATTCAAATGGGAAGCAGATACAGACAAACTGCAACTTTAAGCTCTGATTAAATTAGTTTGCTACATTTTACTTGGTGAAGGTTTTCACCTTGAAATCCTGAACTTGTGATTTTTCAAGAGGTGCAAAAACCATCTAAATTCCTGAAATCTCTCCTACAAGCGGGATTTAAAGCATTTCTGACAATTGCGTTCAAAGTAAATACAAGTCTATACGGCAAGCTTGGTGTGGGACAATCGTTTCCTGAAGGAGGCTGCCACAGCACCCACAGCACGCAGCAAAAGGCCATCTCATTCCACAAGTTATTTACGTTTGACAGAAAAAAGGACCTGATAACCTTTGACTTTCCATGTCTCATGCAGAAGAATTCCCAATGTTTCTGTAGGTGGAGGTATTAGCATTTCTTACACCTGTTTTCAGGCTTCTACAATGTTCATGCCCTTGAGATCTCCACATACTTGTCCGACAGGACAGGAATTGGCCAACAGGTTCAAAGATTTTGTTTTTATTTTGCAGATAAACAGCACAACAGCGTAGTCTCCTTTTCCTAACATCTTGCTACCACAGACCAAGAAATGCAGATGTAAAAGCAGAAGACTTACAAAATGGCCATATTTCATAAGTTTCCACAGTACCTTTACAAACTTTTGAACTTTTAATACTGTCATTAATAACAACTCAAGCTTACCTTTTCTCCCTTTTCACCTTTCAGTCCAGGAAAGCCTTGAAATCCTTCTTCACCCTAAAACAGCAATGTATAATATATCTTGCAAGAAATGCAATGTTATTCTGTGAATTAGACAGCCTAGTTATCACTTTCAGGAAGTCAAGGCCAAGTTCTATTACTCACTGTAATGATGCTGTTTTCTTAGTCACTTGTCACTTGGCTGTATTTGAACCAGTTCATTTCAAGCTTTCCATCCAAGTGTCTACCTCTGATTGATGATTGATATATATATATATATTTTTTTCTTTTTGTAAACATCATTCAGAAGGAAACTACATTTTTTCCAAGAACAAAACTAGGAGCCTGTTCTTGCTAAATAAAATGATTTCATCCAGAGAAACATTTCACTGGGAAACTCTCCTGTTGCCACCTTTCAAAACATGAAGACTTGAAATTTGAGATGGCCAAGTTACTACAAGAGAGGTGTCTGTTTTTTCCTGTATGTCCTCCTATTAGGCCAAAACATACGCATTGGAAGTTGTTCCAGTTATACCTCATCAACAGAGGCTTCTCATAATTGGCAACTATTTTCTCTAAAGATCCAGAGTATGCTTCTGGGTTAGCAAGTTCAGTGCTCCTATCGCTGGTGCCCAGCAGCATGAACAAACCCTGCGTTGCTGGACTTCCCGGAGAGTTGGGCACGAGACTGGTTACCAAGGGAAGAGATGTGGAGCAGCAAGTTAGAAAATGCCTGAATTCATGCATATATTTCTGAATAAAGTTGCCTGTAAATACACAAGGACTACCTACACATGTAGATAAATCCAGGCCAAATTCTGGCACTCTCATTCTAATTTGAGCTTCTTTGTTTCCTTGTTTTCCTGCATGAGCAGTCCAGCAGACTTGCATGGATACATTCCTATGGTAAGGTTCTTGCCAATGTCAGAGAGAATGACAAAATCTGGTCTTATTTATTTATAGGTATATTTGGCACTTAGACGTTAATAAAAGACAGCATCTGGAAAGTATCTGTACTATATATGCAAATTAAAGTCATTAAATACTTTTATAATCACATTTCTTGCTAACTGAACCTTCATGAAGCACTTAGTCTGGAATTCCTAATGTAGCTAGGGGTAAAAATCAGGTCTGCTGTATTTGAATGGCTCCCTAATGAGACAGAAAACCCATCAAACAGCAAATAAGATTTTCTAGGAAATCATTTGCTCAAAGAGGTCAATATTGCTTGAAGAAGCTGCTGTTTCATGGCAAAGTGTGCAACACAGAAGAAAAATTTGCATCTTTTATTTGCAAAGCGGAGGAATGAGGTTAAACAACTTTTCCCTCTTGCTCTTCTTCCATGAATAGCAACTCTTGGTACGGCTGAATAAGTTAATAAATAATTGCATCAGTCAATAAATTTGAAAAATAGCATTCATACAGCCATACAGGTTGGACAGGACCTCATGAGGTTTCTAATCCAACCTCCCACTCAAAGCACTATCAACAGTGAACTAAGAGAAGGTTGTTCAGGGATTTATCCAATTAAGACTTTAAAACCTCCAACAAGGTTGCTCTTCTTCCCAGATGCAATTAGTAACTTGCCTTCTAAGCCAATGGCATCTCAGGAGGAGAAAAAGACTTCTTGCTTTTATCCATTTATTAATTATTCATTTATTAAGCAAAGCAGTCCAATTTTGTCCTCTTGACACTCCTACAAACATGTGGGTTTTAGCAGTAGCAATCTCCGAGCATCCACTGGCTTTACCAGCCCCTTCCTAAGCAGGAAACTGTGCAGAAGCAACCTGGACTCTAGAGACACATTTAACATCCACGGTCAGCTGGGGAACCATCACTGATCCCACCAGGCAACAGACTAGGACGGCTCCTACTTCTGCCACTTCCATCAACTCCCCGTTAACCCAAGCTAGTCAGCTGGTGTTCCTCACAAGGCAGAAAACCCAGTCAGGCTAAGGGTAGATTCAGCAGCTGCTTGAGCCTTCATAAAAACTAAAGAACCGTGTTGCCTATGTCAAAACACTCACTTTCACAAAGTAAACTCTGTAACTTGCCAGGACAAGCAGGGGAAGAGAGAAAGATGTCAAAAAGCATCAGTGCTGGTGTGGTTCAAAACAGTGCCAGAAGAGCTGTGACATGCAGGGATGGGAAAGGCTCCAGCAGCTCACATCCTTAACTCAGAACCTGCTGCCAAAGCGGCAGTGAGGATGCCACTCACTGCAAGAGTCCTGTTGCCATCAGAGTTTGCTTCACTAAATAACTATTTTTGACCCACCCTGGCAAAAGCGGCCTCCTGATGTCAAACTGCACCGCAGAACAATCACCTTTTCTCTCTGTTTGTCAAAAAGATTAACTTAATCAGGTTAAACCCAGAGCATTGCGCTCAGCGTGCTGCTAACACCTACGGAAGTGCTAGCTTACCCGAAAGGGAGTCCGTTCCTTTCCCTCATCCCCCTCCAATTAGGTCAGTTGATTTAGTAAAAGAGATTGCCTCTCTCTCCAAAACTCACGGACTAACAGGCTCTGCCAGTGCATCTATCCTAGAAAACACTATATAAAGCCAAAGAAAGTCTCAATTAGAGAAAGATAGAGCAGTTGGCCAAAGAAGAAATCACAGGGGCCTGAAATAGCACTGTTCAAGAGGTGCCTTGCTGGGGAGATTACAACTTCAGCAATTAAGCTCAGAAGGAAGGTAGCACATTTTCCAGGGCACTCGTCCCTTTTCAGGCTCACGAGTGTGCTGTCCTTTTCTTATCTACTGGAAATCCAACTTTTTTTTAAATTCCTCTGTGCTGTACAGACAGCGAGCTTTAATCAAACCTTTCCACCAGGGTTAGTGGAAAAATAGACACATTCATTAGCTCACTGTCGCTTGTAAAAATATTTATCAAAAGAGCCTACATTTGGCAAGCTGAGATCTGAAGTAACAAGATGACTTTTCTTGCAATAGGGCTGTGGAGTGCTGTCAGTCACAGGAAACTATATTCTGAGTAAAAGAGTGCAGGTACATACTACAAGCACTGAAGCTACATCTTTCTACAGTGCAAATGCCATTTTTAGCTTTTCAATAGTTATTCTGTGACTATTTAGTTGAATTACAGTAATGCCTCATTTATTCCCTGCCTGGGCCATTCTGTATGAATAAACACAGAATGACAGTCACTGCAGTCAAAAGCTCATTTTGAAATTGCAAGCAGTGAGTAAATGTAATAGAGAAATAGCAGAGACAGAAAGCACATGCCAGCAAAACAGCTGCCAAGCAGACACGTTCTGCAACTGCACTGGGCTGCAGGATCCAGGCACCTCACTGCAAAAACAGTTAGGCTCTAGCAGTTGGCATTAAGCCTTGGGGAAGAAAACCTTATTGCCTTCCTTGCACCAACGCCAAACCTGCTTGTGCCACTGAGAGGGATAAAAATAACACTCCATCTCCACAGGCTGGCTGCGTTCCCAGCTTCAGCACAATGAGATTCTGCTGGTGACATGTAAACCACACACAGATGTTTCTACCATGCATTTCTATCATCACCCATCTCCCACCTACTTTATGGATATCTGAGTTTTGAATACTATCACTTTCTGGAGCAACACCTGGTCTAGAAAAGGAAGGTGACACAGAACAAGCCTCCAAGGAAGAGTGGAAAAAACTGCAAAGGCAAACTGCCGTTAAGAATGGGAACAGAACCTCCCTTCGGCTTAGCCTATGCTTTGATGCAGTAATTACACACTTTGTGGGTGGCCTATTGCTTTCTTGTCCAACAGTTTTACAGACAAAATCTTCAGCTTTTGTATTTGTTATGTAATCATATTTGTTCATATTTTATTAATTCATATTTAATATAAACACATAATATGTAATAAACCTACGAGGAAGTGCATTAACAGACATGACAGTTTGGCTTACAAAGGTTCTAAAATACTAAATACTGCAAATTATGAGGCTATACCACTAGACAAATCACTCTGATGAGTGATTTGTGACTATTTTCAATTCCTTAAGGAATTATTGTAAGCAAATCAGGAAGTTTTTCTGACCTGTACATAAAAAGGGTACAGAGCAAGACCTAAGCTCTTGCTTCTAATTTTCCTGGAGTTTCAAAACAAGGTTTTCATGGGCCACAGAGTTAATCTAGAGTGAAGGAACAAAGGAAATGACATCTCACGAGGGACAGGCAACCCTCAGCTGTTGCAGACTGCTAACTAGGGTGAGTAACCATAAAGATATATCCATTGTCTTCAAGTGCATCATCTACAATACTAAAAAGTTAGAGGCGGAGGTGAGGAAGTATGATGTACCAAGATATGTTTCTTTTTTCAGCTTGCGTTCATCAGCAGAATCATGCCATTTCAAGATTCAAAGACATCTTACACTGTCCCATGGATTTATCAGACCACGTCAGCTCTAGGATAGGGATCCCTCCAAAAAGGGCTTGTTCTTTTACCTTCCATTACATGGTCATCATATGGACATTTAGCTTGATTTGTTGCATATTGTCCAACGATTTGCCTTGCCTGAGTTGTGCTGAGCATCACTACCCCATGTAAAGATCTGAACATAATGGACTGAATTTGGACTATGACCAAATTATATCTATACTCCATGTAGATCCTCAGACCACTGAATGGACATAACTATGAAAGTACAAAGTAGGTAACCTAATTGTTAGATTACATGCTCTTTCAAAGTGCAACGAGTCATACAGAAACTTTGCCATATCCAGACTCATTTCGAAATTTCTCTGAAAAGAAAGTGATTTAAAATAAAGGGAGAAAGTGATTTGCGAGCATATGGAAAGATACGGGGATGTGATAGAGCAATGTAGTATTAATTGATCCTGGAGGGACATCAAAAACACATGAAGGAATAATCCATCCATGATGTTTTTAGGCAATCTGCTCAAGTTGAGTTGCTTCTCTTTCCTCCACTTGCAGCTCCTCAAGCAGCTGCCAAGTTTACAAACATTTTTTCCAACTTGAGAACAGCTGTGGCCTATAATCACATATTTTATTTCAGCTCTGGGTTGTGGCCTATGTTAATGGAAATGAGAGCAAACTAAACAAGAAAATAATGGAAGAAATCAGTCCAAACCACATGGTTAGACTCTCATTTTCCTGTCAAATTAAAGTAAATCACTAGCCTTTTCCTTTAACCTTACCAAGAAGACTATAGAAGCTATATCATCCAAAGGTCAATTCTCTAGGCTTTCTTTAGCCCTTCTTCCACATTGGCCTACACA
Organism: Rhea pennata; assembly: GCF_028389875.1. Taxonomy (NCBI): domain Eukaryota; kingdom Metazoa; phylum Chordata; class Aves; order Rheiformes; family Rheidae; genus Rhea; species Rhea pennata. Next base: position 158,832,912 of record NC_084664.1, read on the forward strand.
TGTAAGTACCTCCTCTTTTATATGAAAGTGAGGTATATACCTCACTCTTTTTATATAAAAAGAGAATTTTTATAAAAAATTCTGACTCTGTCATAAAGTATTGATAAGGGTGTCATTAGGAGTCCTTCAAAATCAGTCCCTTGAAAATCATCCAAGCAGAACTCCATGAATCACACACTGAGAATATTGACAGCTTTGCAAACTAGAGGATCTGTATCCAAGGTAGAAGATAAAATAGCAACAGCTGAATTAGAAACAGAACAAAAAGGGCAAGATAAAGTGAAAATAGAAACAAAATTGGACTGTGTGTTGTTACCATTTTGTCATTTATAGACCCCTCTGTCCTTTGTTACTTAACCTCACAACATCCTGGTGAAATGAAAATAAAGTTATAGTAACTGCCACATTGCTTTAATTTCAGTAGGGTGAGGAGTCAGAGGTACAATTGAGCTGAAAGGTCACAGAATCTGGAACAAAGACAGAAACTCACTCCAGATTTTTGGGGTCCTAGGTCAGTGCCCTAACCTTAAGTTTATCCTTGCTTTCTCCTGGCTTTTTAGCCTGCATTTAACTTGCTAATCTGAGATTCACAAAGAACAGACCACAAGATGGTCTACATCTTGTAAGTGGCTACAGCTGATCCATAGTTCCAGGCTAAACTGTTTTCAAAGTTTGATGAGAAAAGTGAAGAAAGCCAAAAGACCACAGGAGTCCTTCTCCAGGCTTTTCTAACTCAGATGCCCCAGCTTCAGGTGTGCAAAATGAAAGAGATTTCAGAACTTCATCACCAAAGCAAGATAAAAGTCTTTTCTTGAAGAATGTCATCAGTTCTGAGTTTGCTTTCTGGACTGAGGAGAGAAGGACAAAGGTTTCCTTAAAACCCAGGGATTATCTGCAGATCAACCGAGAGGCAGAGCTGCAGTGGATATAGGTCACTCAGCTCTATTTTCAAAAGCTGCGGACTGGACAGGCAGCATGAATGACTGCCATTTTTGAAAGCACAGATGAAGGAGTATATCGGCTTAATGAAGTTTTAACCTTGTTAGCATCTGGCAAGTTTGATACCAAAACTGGCTCCATCTTCCACCACTACCAGAAATAAAACATAGCAAATTAAGAGTTTGCTTTAGTTCTTTCTAAGAAAAGAAGAAAAACGTATCTGTCAGGTCTCTATTACACTCTGATTTAATGCACACAAAAGCCATAGGGAGAGGATATGCAGGGGCCAACAGAAGTCGTAGGTGGGCCTAGTCTATCATGAAACTCAGTCCAGTTTGTAGACAGCTAATCAAAGGATAGTTAAGGGCATTTTCCACACTGCAAATAAATATCATCAAGGCTTTACTCAATAGAGCATAACTGCTTCCAAAAGATACACCATCATTGTGCAGGTACTTCTCAAAAGAAATTCAAGGGACAGTATGTTTCAAGGGTCTGAATATACCATGAGACCAGAAAGGGCCTATTGGCCCTTCATCATATTATCCTAGTTTAGGAAGGGTATGCGCATCGTTTTCAAGATGGTCCAGCAAATATCTTTTTTTGAAGAAACCCAGAGCCTCTCTGCATTATAACAAAAAAAAAAAAAAAAAAAAAAAAAAGGGTGTTTTATCAATGAATATGCTACACTGCTATCCATAAACTTGGTGTTGCAGGAGAAAGTGCAGAGCTTGCTCATTTGGGCTACAAGTAGTTGAACTCAAGAAGCAGCAACAGTATTTCCTGGGGTGCAGCTTTCCTTGCAGTTCTCAGAGGAAAATGAACCAAGGAACAACTCAGTCAATCCTGATCTTGCAAACAGCAGAAGACTGTTACAGTAAAACACAATTTAAATCCCCATGTCTGTTTAAATCAAGGTGCATGGATGGTATATAATGGCTTCTGCCAGACAACCTTAGACTTGCCATGGAAAAGGGAAAGCAAAAAGAACAATATGTTTAAAATAACATGTACCAGTATGACAAATTGATGGACACATGACCTATACCCTGCTTTAACATAGCAAAGGCTAGTGTTGTCTTTGCACGTGACAGCCATGGGATGCAGCTTTTCCCTGTATAACCAGACCAGATAATACTCTGTCTTTCTCCAGTGCACAAACATGAACATAAACTGTGTATCTGAGGCTGAAGGCTGAGAAAACAACAACAAAAACCCCACAGTTATCATCTACAAGGCAAGTGAGATGTCTCACTAACATGGAAAAATTAAATTATTATTGAAATCAAAATTTCAGTTTTTCCAGTTTGCATGGTTGGGACAACAGGTCCTCTGTTAAAGACACATTCCTAGATCCTTTGAAACGTGAAAAATTGAACAGCTCTGCCTAAGAAATTTCCTTGTCTTCAGGTAAAAGCTGATGATCTTTCCTGGCATCTGCCATAGCTCAGGATCAGGCAAACAGCTTGCCAAATGCTTGCGGGAAAGTGTTCACTGAGATAGAAAAATAACCCAGTCATATATATCATGAGATTGGCTTATAGTGTTGCTTGTTTGTTTGTTTAAGTATTAGTTTGATATTTTGCCTGGTCAGAAAAATCTGCCAATTCTTTTTGCTCAGCTTCAGGACTGCCCAGTCATCCTCTCACCTCTCCTCTCATCCAAAGTTTCCGTAATAGTTTGTATAGTGTCTGAGAAGAGTGTCTCAGGATGGAGGAATGCTGCGTTCTGTGCTGGGGTACAGTTACACTTCCCAAGTCTCTCCAAAATCCCACGTTGATCTGCTGTTGAGTCTGCTGTTACTGATACTTCACAGTCACCTCTTAGAGTCTATTGCAGTGCCTCATTGAAATACATAGAAAGATTTTTTTTAAAAAAAAAAAGATTAACCACATCATCTAGTTCATGATTTCTTCCCCCATCTCCCAAGCACATACTGAAAAGATAGCACTTCCATTTTACACACAGCTTTTGTACCTTGCAAATGTATCAAGTTCACCCCAGTTCCTCAGTCTGTTCCTCTCTCCACAAACTACATTTCTCACAATCCCTCCCTGGTGGTTAAATTCTCAAGACTGATGATTATTCTTGCTGCTGTCTGCAGTGACCCTCCACTTGCACCACACCTCCTTCGAAATGCCATGCCCAAACTGAAGACAGTATCCTGCTTGAAGCTTTACCAATACTTACTTAAAACTTGCCCTAGCACAAGGCCTCTGCCTGCTGCCAAGCATACTTGAGGCCATTCAGTCAAGTCTTTCCCAAGATTATAAAGAGCTTTGGTCCAATCAGACTTGTATATAAGGTGCTGCTCTTCCTTAGCTCATTTTCATGTCTGAGCCCATTGCAAAGATCACGATCATTCTCCCCATTTTACAAATGGGAAAATTGAGGCACAGGGACAGGAAAATGCTAAGGCCAAGATCCCCCACAGAGCCAACAGCACAAAGCCAGAATTAAAAACTGGGTCTCCAGAGACCCAGGCCCACTCACAGCAACATATGCATTAGATTCTCTTGAAATAATGACCACTAATGTTCAGCTTGCTGTCTCACCAGGAAAACAAACATGCTTGCCACAAAGAAAGCATTTTCCTAGCTTGGAGTTTGCTACTATGTGTTCATCACCCAGAAGCACATGAGAGTAAAATCATCATGTCAAAGCCAGGGACACTAGGTCTTGTAGACCTTAGGAGACAAAATACCTCTAGATAACGCTTGGAGGAAGAATGATGGGAGACCCAAAAGGGAAAATTCCAAGTGTCCTAGGTGGTGTCTGGGCAAGTAAAGAACTGTATGAAACACTCATGCTGCCAGACATGGTCCCTGATCCATCGCGCCTGCCTCTCCACCTGCGTGGCTGGTGACATCCTCAGCCATGCTTAAGGTAAGCTGATCAGGCAGCAAGCTTTGATGAGCAGCATGTACTATGGAAAGGGAAAGATCTGGCTGCTTAACTTCAACAGGGGACCAGAGCTTACAACCCTGCCTCTGCCCTTGGCCCAAGGTGGCTAAGGTGGGTTTTTTGGTGGTTTTTTTGTTTGTTTGTTTGTTTTGGGGGTGAGGATATCAGAAGCACAGGGATGGCAAAGCTTTCTGACCTGCTTCCTTTATACACGGCCAGTGGACTGTGGCATAGAAATCCTCTAAAGAAAGGAGTGCTGGAGATTTCACAGCCTTCCGGTTGCCAGTAGATGTCATTACATACCAACAATGTGCGTGAAAGCCAGAGCCCAGAACTGAAGAGGAATATTTTCTAAGTTTATGTAAAGAAAAAAAAAAAGTTACTAGTATTCTTGTACTACTGAGAATTAAGTTGTCACGATGTACAATTAGTATGTGATCTGGCTTTGAGTTGTTTATTACAATCTGCAGCTGTTATTCTGGGTCACAGAAAACCACAGAATTTATCTAAAACCCTCTAATTATTGTTAAGGATAAGAACTCCATCAAACCACAGTTATTTAACTGTGCAGAATGTACTTTAACTACAGGCAAGAGAACTCAAAAAAAAAGAAGATGTGTAGACAGAAATTGCCTGCATACACAAGACGTTTCAAAATTGTGCTCAGACAGTCCTAAAGCTGATACGAACATTAATACACCTTACCCTTTAATCTGAAGGTTCAGAAGAGAAATGACAGATACGAATGACTCAAAAGAGCTGCCTGGCAGCCTTATGAAGTGGATAAAGTGCTGTAATACAGATGTGTAAATGTTGGATTGAGAGGTTAAGTGCTGGATAACCTTAACCAGATGAAGTCAGTAGCAAAGAATGGATCCCAAGGGATAAGACACCCAGCAGAAAATAAAGTTCTTCAGATACCGCAGTCTTCAGCTTTCACTATTAGGTCAGTCTGAGCCAGGCTCATGGTATTTTTTTTTTTTTTTAATCCTGTAATAAACTAACAAGATCCAAGCACTGAGAACCCAAACTTGAGGGGGCTACATTCTCACAGCCACTGTCTCCAAGGAACACCAGTTACTGAGAGTCTTATTTATTTCAATTCCAAACTCAGTAGTATTTCTAAACCTAGAGATGATTTTTCTATCTTGCTACTGTCAGTATTTACCACCTTAATGCACACCGGCCATTGTCCTGGATCTCAGGGCTCAGAGGATCCTGCTGCCTGCTGCTCCACTGCTTCCTAAATCTTTCAACGTCATCCCTCAACTGGCCAGCTGTAGATAAACTCAACAACATGACGGCTTACAGACTTGGTGACAATATCTGAATGCAACAGCAATCTAGATAAAACCTGTGACCTCTCTGGAGCACCTTCGTTATAATGGGGCAGAGGTTTTAGCAATGAAAGGAGCACACAAGGTAGCCCCTGGAGTGATAATTAGTTTTATTCAGACATTGTGGGCCTAAGGACTAATTCTTAATCTCTACAAGCCTAGGCTCTGCATTGTGCTAGTACCCAAAGTACATACACCCACTTCTCGGGGTCTAAGCCAGTTATTCGAGGTTCCTCTGCTTCTTTGCATTAAAGCTGCTTTTAGGCTGAGACTCCCATCTTTGGCCCTTGTTTGAACTACATTGCAGCAGGCTTGCCATGTACCTTGTTCATTCTGCCTTGTCAATCCAGCTTCCCAGCTTGGCCTTGGACTCATTTCATCACTATAGCTCATCTGGTGACCTGGACTCTCAGCTGAACCTGGCTGCCATCATTAGTCCTGTCCTGTTTCCTCACCAGTGGTGGCAATATAGACCCTGGCTGGTGAGGCCCCTGCCCTGCTGGTGTGTTACCATCTTCAGCTCCATTCCCCTTGTTTCTCTGACACGCAGGCATCTGACTTCAAAATTTGTATGGCACTGTGTGTCTAAAAACGCCACTGAGGACAGGGGCCATACCTGCAAATGAGCAGCATGCAGAGCCCTATCGGTTCCAAAATACACACTTTCAAAATACCCAAGCAAAAGCCACCCCTGCCCTCCAACTATCAGACAATGTCAGACTCCCACTATTTCTGCGCAGCTTTTGGTAGACAGACCTGCGCTCATTTTGCTTGTGCTCACAGTTACTGGACACGAGCCAGCGCTGACCCAGAGGCACCGTGCTCGTGCTAATCTGGTAAGCCCCGCCGACAGCACAGTGCTGGGGTAAAGAAGGCGCATGGCTTTCAGGTCAGACCTTTCTTATACTCAGCTGCCCTGAAGCAAAGAGGTAGAGCACAGGGCTCCACGTGGATAGGCTGCATCCTCCAATAGGGGAAGTTTCCACAGCTTTTCCAGAGGCCCTAAAAATGGCAGTAACTCTAGTTTGGAAGATAAATAAGGGAAGGAGAAGCAAAACCTTCATTTGAAGGCTCTGGGAGACAAGCTATATGAAGACTGGGAGAAAAGAGGCTCTCTGTTTTCATTTTACAAAACAAAAATTAGCTAACTTGCCCAAGTTCAGCAAGTCTGTCAGAACCAAGCTTTAAGCCTAGGTCTCTTGCAGTCTAGCCCATAGCTTTAGCTATCTGCCTAGTTTTCTTTTCTACACTTGGTCTTGCACTCACCATAACTGATAGGCCAAGCCACTTCAGAGGTTTAATCATCACTAGAAATCCTATAATAATGCTCCTGCATTTTTGCTGTAACAAGCCATTATCATGAAAACACATTGTCAGGAGAATATAGAATTGATCTACTAAAGTTGTTTTTCATGTTCATTGCTGCATATGTGAGTATTAGCATGAAGGGAAACACAAAGCATGAAGAGAAAGCTCAGATACTCCTGGAAACACATTAGTGAGGGAACTCCTGTGAGGGCACTGCAAGCCAAAATGAAAACCTTCATTTATTGTTTCTGCAGGAAAAGTTGGATGCTCCTTGCTGGAGTTTTCTTCTCCTACAGAGTTATTTTTCTATGAAAAAAAAAAAAAAAAAAAAGAAAGAAAGAAATCACAGTAGCAATCCCTTGAGCCCTTTGCTATGACTGTGCATGACTAAACCTATTTCTTATCTCATTCTTCTGCACATCAGGAGCCAGAGACTCTTCTTCAACAGCTACAGATAGTGGTGGCTAAGACACCCTTGAATGAATTATCACTTGTGCTGATAATTACCACATCTCTACTAAGGAGGCAGAAGAGAACATCAAACAGGAGGCAACATCTGAAACAACCATAGCCATTTCAGAAGTGAATCTGCAACCCCATATTGATACGACACATAGACCTTATATTGATACCTAACAATAAAGTTCACTCCCTCCTGGGCAAGGAATCCCAGTAAAATTTCTCTCCTCTTCTCTGCAATGAGTGTGATTGATATTCACCAAGAGTTATATTTAAGAACACAAGAACTGATACCAGCAGTCATACCAAGGGCATAACTAGCCTGCATCCTGTCTACAACAGTAGCCAACAGTGCATAGAGCATGGCAGGTATGCAATTTGACTTCTGCAGTGACTTCCCGACTTTGTTGAGCATAGATACAGTCTTTGTACTGAATAACACTTGTGAGGTCTTAAATTTGTATGTACTTTAGCACACAAACTTTTAACCACCAGAACATAATGTAAAGAGGAGTTTGAATACATATTGTATGAAGAGCAACTTCGTTGCTTATTTTAAACTTGGCATCAGCTAGTTCCATGCTTTCACTTAACTCTTGCAATGGAAGAACTGGTGAAAAATGGTTACCTATTGGTATCTCCATGCCACAAGTCTTACAGATTTCTATCACATCCCCTCCAAAGTCCACCACTTGCCATCTTTCCACCTGAAGAGTCTTCTCATCGCCCTTGCTCTCTACAATGCAAGAAGGGTGGCTCAGCACCACGGAGGTAATGCTCAACACCTTGCAAGACAAGGGCACAAATTTTTAAAAGCTTCTAAGGTAAAGTCTGTACGGGGGTACCAAAAGGGCAAGCTAGCCTGTGATGCGGATGGCTGTGTCCCAGGAATGCAGACATCATACTGTACAGAACCTCCCTTGTCAAACATCATTTCCCAGACTTTGATCAACAGTCACTGAAACACTGTCTTGCTTGAATCATCCCCCAAAATGCTCTACAGCTGTTCTTTCGGCCCCTTACTCATCTCTTGCACCTACTCCTCTTGGAGCAATAGAGGTCTGAAGATTTGTTCTCTAACCCTTACAGGAAGGGTCCATCTGGTTTAGCCAACATCTGTTCAAATAACCTGTGGAATAAAGCCAAGCATTGCCTCATAGGGATTGTATTATAAGTTAGGATACATACCCATGTAAATCAGCAGTTTGGTAACACAGGTACGTTTAAAACAAGTAGATAAGCACTCAATAGATAGATGCAAATTTATGAGAAGAAATATAATCTATGTCCAAATGCCACAAGGATTAACATAGACATCAAGAGCTGAAAGATGACTGTCAACAGCTGAAGTCTAAGATCCAATATAAAGCAGTGGTAACTGAATCAGATTTAAACAAAGAAACCCACCTGTGAGCAGTTAACATGAGCATCTGAAGATAAACACAGACAATAGCATAGTACATCTACGCACGCTTCCTTGGTCTGCACATGCGCATTTCTGCACATAACAAGCATCCTTCATTAGACTGAGATATTTAGGCATAGCAGAACATGCCAAGGCTGTCACTTGAGCCATCACAGTGATTTTCACACACATCCTCTTGTCAATATGAATTAGGTTTTTAGCCACAGCTGCTATTATCTTTTGGTTTACCACTAATGACGAGGTTGCTATGTTATGCATATCAATACAAGCATCGTTCTGGCTTTAACATAGATATACAACTGAGGAAATGGCCTGGAGAAGCAAGGCCAGAGCCTCCCCTATCCTCTTGGAAAGGGACAGGATTTGCCCTCTAACAAATGTCTCAGACCTCACATAACTGCCCTCACACAACACTTGGCAAACGCATGACCCAGCAGGTGTTTGGCACTGGCACAGCTGGAAAATAATACAGTAATAAGGGGATAGTGTTAATTACATCATCTCAGTCTTTTCAGTGGCAGGGTAACCTTCCACCAGTACTTAGGACGTGAGCCTCATCCTTATAAAGAGGCCCACAGCACACATATAGCAAAGGTCATGCAAAGACTGGGGCTGTTCGAAGTGCAGCATCTCTGATCTGGTTTCCTACCACTGGCCCATAGCCAAAAAATCCATGAAACAAAGCTGTCGCAGCAAGAGGGAAAATAATTCATACTCATGCAGCCATTACAGTGCAGAAGGCAAATAAATGAGAACTGCACCACCCCTCTCCTTCCAGGTCCATCACATCCTCCTGTCTGGCTACCACTCTCTCATGCACCTCTGATCTTTCTTACCATTAAAAAAAAAAAAAAAAAAAAAAGCAGGCATAGTCCTCAACACCTCCATGCAACAGCCACCCCATCACATGCACACCTCCTGCATTGCTGGTTCCACACACATGCACAGTTCCTCACTGCAGTATGTAGACACATTCCCCCTTCTGCTGCTGAAGGCCAACCTTGAAAACAACCTTTTGCGTCCAGGAAAAGTTACATATGCGATCACACATACATATATCCCCAGGCTCCTATTTTAATCAAGCCAGCTATGCACAGCAGGCATATCGTTAACCTCCATCAGCAACGGCACTGCAACTCAACCACTGACCAGACGCACGAGACACACTGAGTAATGAGGTGTCCTCCACGTGGTATCCTCCACTGATGAGCACAGGCGCACACTGCCTCAACTGGCAGGAGTACCAGACAAACAAAACAAGCTGGCCATAATCTCATGGATCTCTATGCGGACGCATTTGTTTGTGGCATTCAGCAATGCTGCTCGGCTTATCCTCATCAGAGAAGTCCAGCACAGATATATTGCATCTCTGGGTTTGACTTTTTTGTTCCCTCTCCTTCCCCCTAGTCCAGACTTATTTTTCGAGGCAAGGCAATAAAATAGGTGGAATAATGTTTTCTGCTGCTTTTCTGCAGAGACCAAAACGTAAGAAAAAAAGAACTCACTTCAGCTGCAGCACAACTCTATTGTAAATATGATGTTTCCCAGACTGCTGACTCTCACCACCTGCCAAACACGAGCTGGTTTCCAAAGGCTGAATTCTGAGTCTCAAAGGCTAAATACTGGCTGTCAGTAGGAGGACAGCAGGAAGACGAATGCCAAAATGCTTTCTTTACAGCTCCCATGCCTGTGGCTTGGCTCACTAATATTTTCTGCCATAAGCAACCCTCATTTAGAATGTAATTTCACATGGTGTACCACCATATACAATCAATATATCATAATCACAGAGAAAACAAATGAGAAGATGCAATGATCGTAAATACCATGGTCTTGTTTGTTCAGGGTTCTTACTTTCAGACCACAATCCAATATTATTTTACATCTCCTGAGCAACTGGGTAGCCAGAGACCATCCTGCTCCGTAGATCTTTAATCTCATTTTCAGTATGATCCATGCCTTCTTTCTTAATTTATTGAGCTATCTCCTAGACCCTGTCAGTCTTGTCCTATTGTTCTCTGTAACTTGAAATTTCATTTTGGTAATAAAGAAAATGTCTCCAACTGGGTGTGATATAGAGCTACAGAGGAAAACTGCTACCTCTTTTCTGCAGTCTGGATCTGCAGATGCTTTTTGTTGGAGTTTGTGGCCATAGATGTCTGGAAAACCGTATTTATTTTACTACAAATTAGTCCAGTGATGTTTTCTTTCCTACTGAACGTATTTCTCCAAGATAGATGACCAAGTAGTTTTCCATGGCATTACTCTGTATCCTTAATTTTAACCTTCAAGCCTAATTTCTCTGTGCTGCTTAGTATTTGCAATAAGAAAATATTCTGCCTTTCCTCCTTTAGGTTACTAATGAAAATATTCAATGAGATGAAACGTTATAGCAGTTTCTTCAGGACTCCAATTTAACCCTGTTAAAAATTCAATAAACTCAAACTCAGTTTCCTTTGTTTTTCATCCATCCCAAGACAGTTCCTTTATTTCATTATCCTCCATGAAATCTCTGCCATTTACACAAAGAAAAAGATTTCAAGTTGGTAGAGTTTTTCATGTTCAACACACAAAGGGAACACAAAGAACCCTTTCCCACCCTTCCTGTGGAAAAAAGCTTAAACCGGCATAAAAGCTTCCCACAAAGATCCAATTGTATCATCTCCTACATTCTGCAGACTCCAAAAGTAACCTCTGAGCTAAACAAAACAACATAAAGCATCTGTAGTTTATTTAGCCCAATGAAGGATTAGATCTTACCTTTTCTCCTTTTTCTCCCCTGCCATAGGCTCTGCCCTAGGAAGAAAGGAGGAAAGAAAAATGTACTTTTGACATCAAAGATGTCAAATTATGATTTTTTTCATATATATATATATATATATATATATATACACACATGTATATAAATATATATATCTGTGCACGTATACATATAAAAACATTTTGACATATATGTATGTGTGGCTAGTGGTGTCCTGTGGCTAGTGATGTCCCCCAGGGCTCAGTCCTCGGTCCCAGCCTGTTCAACTTCTTCATCAATGACCTGGATGAGGGGACAGAGTGCCTCCTCAGCAAGTTTGCTGATGATACCAAGATGGGAGGAGTGGCTGACACACCTGAGGGCTGTGCTGCCATTCAGAGAGACCTGGACAGGCTGGAGAGCTGGGCAGAGAGGAACCTCCTGAGGTTCAATAAGGGCAAGTGCAGAGTCCTGCACCTAGGGAGAAATAACCCCATGCACCAGGACAAGCTGGGGGCTGACCTTGTGGAGAGCAGCTCTGCAGAGAAGGACATGGGAGTGCTGGTGGAGGACAAGTTGACCATGAGCCAGCAATGTGCCCTTGTGGCCAGGAAGGCCAATGGTCTCCTGGGGCACATTGGGAAGAGTGTTGCCAGCAGGTTGAGGGACGTGATCCTGCCACTCTACTCAGCCCTGCAGAGGCCTCATCTTGAGTCCTGTGTCCAGTTCTGGGCTCCCCAGGACAAGAGAGACAGGGAGCTGCTGCAGAGAGTCCAGCGTAGGGCTACAAAGATGATCAGAGGGCTGGAGCACCTGCCCCACGAGGAACAGCTGCGAGAGCTGGGCCTCTTCAGCCTGGGGAAGAGAAGACTGAGGGGGGATCTTATCAATGTGTACAAGTACCTGAAGGGAGGGTGTCAAGGGGACCGGGACAAACTCTTTTCAGTTATCCCATGTGACAGGACAAGAGGCAATGGGCAGAAATTGAAGCACAGGATGTTCTGTCATCTGAATGTATGTGTATATATACACACAAATTACAGGACTGCTAGTTTAGGTTAAGTGACATTCCATGGCCATAATTTCTTGATTAAAAAAAAAAGAAAGAAATCAATGATGAACTAAAACAGAAAACTCCCTCCCCAATTCTCCAACTCCAGCCCCAGAAAAATCTCTTGTTCTCCATTCCATGGAGTCTAAGATGTTTCCAGAATCAAAGATGCCAACAACTCTCATTAGACTGAATTTTAAACAGGGTTAACGATGTTCTTGCCTAAAAACTCAGTCTGGCATTTGCATTAATTGCACCTGGGGAAAGCTGGATCTCACTCACCTGAATGTAAAAGAGTTGAGACAGACTTGCACCTTCTGTGTGTGCAAATTGCCTTGTACTGCCCTCATTCAACACACAGCTGTGCTAAAATCAAGTACATCCAAGTAACATATTTTAATTAAAAAGCCAGTACTAAGCCAGTTATCATCCCCATCCATTTCTCCCTCTCTAAGGAATGCTGCCAGGCACTAGAAAGATCAACTTTTCCCTGAGATAAAGGGAATGTATTCAACAAAGTATATGGGATTGTGAGAAAAGGCTCAGTGTGTAGGGAAACACAACTACTCGGTTTTCCAACTCTTTATTCTTACTTACTGACTCTCCTTTTTCTCCTCGGAGTCCAGGAAGTCCTTGGCTGCCACTTTCTCCCTTGAAAAAGAAGAAAGGATGTTGATACCACAGCGATAACTCATTCCACTTTTGACAGGCATGAAGATAACAGGTAAGATTTCCTCTTAGCCCTCCCGCTTGACTTCAGCTGAGGGCTGTTCCACATTAGTCTTTGTATTTTGTTACTAGCTTGTGGTTGACTTGTTTTCTTCGTAAAGTGCAACTAGGTTCTGGCTGAGATCATGTACTCTTCTGTTCTGTTCCCACCAGCCTCTATGGACAAGATTCTAGTTCCTACTAGGACTCGGTGGACACCACTACATTTATACTGGTTTTAATGTCCAAATTTTAAAATTGATTTTATACTCTTTTTTTATTTTAAAATATAGTTAGAATCCCTGTGTGCCCTGGTAAGCCAAAGAGCACTCTCTTTTTGGGTATCTCAAAAGGCCTTATATCCTATTAAGCCAGAAAGGACGACATGCATTGGGAAGTAGTTTGCACAAGACCTGGAGAGTACAAACCTAAAATATGGGAAAAAATAAGTCTGTAAGTATTTTCACAATTTAAGAGTTACTTCTCTCCTTCCAGTTTCAAAAAAGATTTTTTCATTCATACTAGATTTTCACGATTGGCTGACACCTCCCTCTTCTAGCACAAATGTACAACACACAGGCACTCTCCCTACTTGTTCAAATGGAAAAGAGAGAAGAGAATCATGGAATAGGGGGAAAAAACACAAGTGAAAACATAGATAATTATGGGGAGAAGAATGAAGATTGGAAAAGTAAATGCATAGAGAGGAGTTGGTTAAGCAAAACCCAGCCAGAACTACTTCTTCCTCTCTCAGTTCCTAGGAAAAAAAATAGTTTGTGGGGCAGGGAAAGGGATAGACACACAAGGGAGATGGACCATTTGATATATATCTATCCACTACAGAGCTAGAAGTTGCACCCAAAATGGCAAGTACAAAAAACACCTGCAAATTATTCTCACATACCACTGCACAGTTGCAATACTGGAAGAGGGGCCAGCTGAGCATATACCCACAACTAAAAACAATTTAAGGCTATCCTCAGCATTGCCAGCAGATCTTTTGATTTCTGCAGCACTGCTGGGGGACAGAGTGCTCTGCCTACATTCCCCTACCTCGCTCCTTCCTTGTCCTAACACAAAAAGGATACGCCAGAAATAGACTGTGTTGAGCTCCCCATCCATCACTAACAAATACTATGTCACTGTTCTTTGCACTTTCCTCACTTGTTTGTACCTCCTACTGTCTCCTGTTTATAGTGACTTTAAGTGCTTTGGATCTAGTTTTGTTCACTGTGGACACAATATCCAGCTGTAAGAGTCCCAGACCTAGAGCAGTACTCCTAAAGCACCACAGCAATAATACATTCAGTGACTCCTGCACACCCCAAATCTCCCCCACATGGACTGGAATAGGATTTAATGTTACAGCTAAATTTAATTTGTCCTGATATATGTCCATAAAATGTATTTAGCTGCGCCAGATCCTCAACCTTTTCTCAGAATTATGCTCCCCCCCCCCCGCCAAGACACTTTAAAAACCACAGGCAAGATGAAGGTTTCTTTGTGTTTTTGCCAAAGGGGAAAAACCCTCACAGAGCAAGAGACATGTATGCAAAACTAATGTCACAGTCAATTCTAGTAGGCTGTGGCAAAGTTCATAGAAGGTTTTGTACAGTTGTCTCTTATAGGCAAAACTCCTTTCTAATTTTGGAGAAAAGAGATGTATCCCCTTAGAGCATGTCTAATACTCTGGCCTTCACAAAATCCTAAAGACAGATAAGCAAGATCATTTCTATGATTTGGACAGGAAGCAATTTTTCCTAAACTCGGAGCACATATTGATAGCAGTGCTGGAACAGAGCAGAAGCTTGTTGACTGTCCAGCTAGCGTGGCTGCCTCTAAACAACGCAGCAACCATGATGTGCATAGAAGGAAAATAAATTACACTGGTCTGCTAATTGTTAGCATCTAGTACTTATCAATAGGACCTAGCTTCAAGTGCATTTTCCAGTTCTTCCCAGGCTATTTCCTTCCTCGCTTTTCCCCAGTAGCTTCCTTTACTGTATCTCCTTCTAAAATGCATATGCTGTGTCACAATACATTACCCTCAGTTTGGCAGCATGGATGATTGAGGCAGAGGGGTTCATCTCTGGGAGATTTCTCTCTCTAATAACTGCAAGAAGCTTCTATTTTGCCCTCGGTTTGGAGGCTTAAATTAGGGAGGAGTAGAAACTTGTTATCTTCCCACACTGTATATACGCTTGGAGTATCTTCACAAGTCAGACAGCACCATAGGAAAAGCTTGTCCAAACTTCCCCTCTCTAAAAGAGGGGATATGTTACTGGAGCTCTGATACCAGAGTCTGTAGGCAAGTCTCTATCTTCAAACCCAGAAAAATAGAGCAACTGTGGCAGTCATCTAACAGACCTCCCAATTCTTTGTTTCTTTCCTTAAAAAGGAGTCAAAAGAAGTAGGCATTACTCCTTCCTTGGATAAGGAATGACTGAGTGACCAGCTACTGCTAGTCTAGTGGGGGCAGGGAGAAACCACCTTTCTTGGACTAGACAAGGAGCTTCATAGTCCTCCTTGCTTTAGCAGACGTTTTTTCCCTCCCCCTTAGCTGACCTGTGTCCGTATTTGTATCTTCTGGTGAGACTCATAGCACGCAGCTGGTGAGAGTCATCAGAGAAATGTTTCTAATACAGCTGAACCAGCTGCTTGCCTAGATTCTGAGAGGGCCATATAGTCCCTTACAGGGTATTTCTCAGTATCAGCCTGTAACATATTCTTAGGTAATGCTCATGTGCCTGCAGTCTACCCAAATATCCCTTGGGTCCCAATTATTTAGAAGTAGACCTCAACCTTGTAGTTCACCCTAAATAAGAGATGCTTACTCTGAGTCAGAAGTCATGCTTTCTGCTGTAGAGTCCTGAAGCCTCTCAGATTCCACCTTTTTCTGATAATTTCTTTCCTTACTCATTAATTTACTCCCACTTCTTTGCTTAGTCAGCTAATGCTCAGTCTTTTCTTATGTTGCACTCACTTCCTAGTATGTTTGAATCAAAACTCATGAGTTTAGTCAATAACTTACAACTTATTTTGATGAAGGCCCAGCTCTCAGATTCCTGTAACAAGTGAAACCCGTTTTTTTAACCTTAAAATTTTACAACCCTCCTCATTACACACAAAATTTAAAATACAACCCTTGAACCTTAGAAATGAGGAGACAAGATGAATGATCCTAGAACATATTACTAACATTTAAAACCCCATAACGTAGAAGCCATTCTCATTTTTGTGAGGACAATGTCTTTCCAAAAATAAAGCATCAGTTGCTAATAGTGGGGAGTTACAAATAGTTTTTGCTTTTCTCCCAGAGGTCAGTATTTCAGTCTGGGTAGTGCTCAATAATGCTTCAAGGATAGAGAGGAGGGACAACGCATTAGTCCCTGCACGTGGAATAAGGCCGTGACAATCAGCAATAGCTATGTGAGAACTGCTACCAAGGGCTTTATATATCACTTAATCACAGCATCTTTGCTAGTCAGGAACCAAATCTATTACTTGCCTTATTTAGCACACAGAGAAGCTAAGTTGTTTGTCTCAAATCATCAGCTCTTTGTACCAAATCGTTGTCAGAGCCTGGATTTAAACTGCATCCTCCCCAGCTCTCGGAGACTGGGGCACAGTCCTCCCTTAGCTTTATGCAAGTCATAGACAACTAAAGCCAGGGAAAATTCATGCACAAATCTGCAGAGCCATTCAGTGACCCACCTGCAGGGATGGGACAGCCACTAGCATCAAGATCTGTTAATTAAGCTGCCTAAGGTGCTCAAGAATCAGCAATCACATAGCTGTCCAGATAAGGTAGCTATACATTGTAATTAGGTCTTAATTTTGTGCTTAGAGATACACCATTACATATTCTACTAATGTGCTCAGCACTAGGCCGTGTTATGCAATACGGACACCCTCACCAGCGTGCAGACCTTGTCACATCAACGAAAAGCAATGGGAGCTGCTGCTCAGTGCTTTATTATAACCATCATCATCCTTCTGCAGCCTCCTCACAACAATCTCCTGCAGTTCTGACGTTCTTCAAAATAGCCCCTCATTACTTAAACTGTCACAGATTAAAATAGAAAGTTGCTATTTATATACACACGGAAGCATAAAGAAATGCTTTCTGCAGTTTCAGGCAAGCACATCTCAGTGTTAATGGGCCTGCATTCATGGCAATTCAATGGGCAAAAAAGCTGTACCCCAAAACACATCTCCTCATAACACTAAACTTCTCCCTGCACATAGTAGAGCAAGTGTTGTCAAAAAAAGTCAGCGCTGGCAGTGTCTGACCTTTAAAGACCCACAGACTTTGCACCTCTCCTCCCAGTGTTTCATGATAATTTTTTTTCTTTTTTTTTTTTTTTTCTGGGGGGGGGGGAGGAGCACAATTTCTTTATTCACCAAACAAATATATTGTAGTGACTGATGAACACTGAATGAATTTGAAGAAGTGTTTCAGATGGAAATGATTCTAAATTGAGATTGTTTCCCAGTGTTCTTTTATCACACAACAGGTGAAACTGGGAAGCACTGAAATCACCAGCTTTCACCTCTCCAGTAAAATCTTATTTTGCTTCCAGTACTTCTCTAAGTCAGTTGTCCCCACAGCTCTAAATGTAACCAAGCACAGAAGGGAAACGTGTGTGTATTAATTACATGCATGTGCATGTGAAAGACACTTACAAAATATGCATGATAAATATAGAAACTGGGAAGTTTGAGGTGGACCTCACAACCACCCTCCTGCCCTGTTATCTAGGAAGAAACACATAGAGGAAAATGGCCTGAACATCAACTCATGACTCAAACTGCCTTGCTCAGACTAACACACTATGGCTAGTTCTTTACCCTAGTCTCAGTAAGTTTTGTGTGAAGCGACTGGGAGGCTGCTAGATAACCTACAGCTAACTAGCAGTGCTGAGCAAGGCACAGTACAAAAGCAGCACACAGGTTTCTAGGCAACTCATATGAAAGCCGTGTATGACCTAGCAAATAAAGCTAGCTTGCAAAAAAAGCCAGTTCAGAAGTTCACAGGAAAAGGTTTCAGAACATACGTATTCTAGAAGTGACAGAGTTACAACAGTGAAATTCAGATGTGAGCCTAGAGGAAAAAAAAAAACACAAACGGGACAAAGTCCCCTGCATTCCTTCAGAGTTATCCAAAACTGTCTAAGTTTAGTCACAATTTAGTCATAATTGACTCTTGCCTCCTCAGACTCTTCAGCTTATTCAGCAGACAAAATTCCTCTACTTTTGTTATTAAACAAATCAGTTAGCACATATTACAGACCTTTTGACCTCTAGGACCTTCAGGACCAATTTGGCCTCTCTCCCCCTAAAAGAAAAAAAAAAATAACATGATTAGGCAGACTGGTCTACTCATCATATAACAAAGCAAGCAGCCCAATCCCACAGCCACTGGGGACAACAGAAAGTTTTTCTAGTCTCAATAGACAGCAGATTAATAAAAGACATGTTCTCAAGAACAGCAGCAACAAAGCAACAAAGCTGGCTTTCCAGAAGTCCCAGTCACACACAATATAACCAAGTTCATTATTTTTAAAAGCCAAGAGATTTCGCTATATTTAACTCCAGAATCTCCTCCTACTTATTCTACCCACCTACCTGGGGTGGATAAAACTAACCACTCCATTTTCAATGTTGCTTCCAGGACTACCAGTATTACAAAAAGCACTGAATTTGGTAAAAAGAAAACACTTGGAAAACCTGCCATTTCCTCCAGAGATATGTCACCTGTGAATAACACAATGCCTGCCTCTTTCTATATATTGCTTCACGCTAATAGGTCTTAAAACGCTTTATGAACAAAACTAGCTCTTTCTTCCTCAAAGAAAACACATTCATTTCAACTCTCACCTTTTCTCCAGCCGGACAGGAGCAATTGACAGTCTTGAGGTGGCCAACTTGTTCATTGCCAACCGTGGGCTTCACTTCGAGGGGTGGTGCTTCTGTCAGGACCGTGACCTGGCACTACACCCAAACACTCAAGGTCATTATGAAGCCTTCAATGCTTTCTCTTTTACCCACGTTAGAGAAACCACATTGGCATTACTGGACAACACATGGCTAAACATGTTGCACTGAGGAATGAAATTCAACAAAAGCCATTCATTCAAACAACAGGGCAAAAGATGGCAAAGTGAGCGATGAATCTTTTAAATCAGAATCTAGGCGAAAAGAAGGAAAGGAGGGTCGAAGTGTTTACTGAGAGCACAGTAAACTGAGCAGCAACTGGTACTGTTTTAGTTCTTCCCAAATAAAACAGTAGGAAACACGCTGAGTATTTCATGCTGAATTTCTGTTGTTCTGTCATCACTTCAGGGTTTGTTTCCCCTGACAGCTTGGCAAAGAAAAAGGGCTTGGAAATTTCTAATTCTTCATACTCATCTCTTCAGTGTGGTCATCTTCTGGCACTGCTGCATTACCAATTGTATACTTAGGACTCATTCACCATCATTATAAAAATGACAAACCCACACTGTCACATCCTCTATTTGTGTAATATATTTCAGTAAAGAGTGTTCATGTGAAAATGAATTAAAAACAAGAAGAAGCTTACTGGTCCAGAGGGAATGTCACAGCAGGTTTCTAGCTCAGCATGGCGAGAATCACAGTAAATAACCATTCGCTGAAGATCAAACTAGAAGACAAAGTGAGACAATAGTCTTAAAGACAGTGAATTATTAAAGACTGCATCTCCTTTTGTTTGGCTACAAACAGTGCAGAGGAAAATAAATAAAAGCCAGATGGGGTTAGATTCACAGTGATTCTGTGGATCCTGCAGTCAATATCTATTTCTCTATATCAATAATGGACCAATTTCTCAGCATGCTCCAGGAGTGCTGAGCTAATGAGACCTTGAACATGCCTATTAAAATTCTGATGCAGCTTTTCATATAAATAAGGAAGAATGCTAACCACTATGTCCTAGCCAAATTCCTGTCTGGGAAGATATATTCTGCCCACCTACATTCCTTCCAAAATTTCATCGAAGCATAAGGTTTGTTTTTCTCCTGTTGTGCCCTGTGACCATTTACCCCTGTGTGAGAAATGCTATTACCACCTTTAATATGAATGTTCCATCTATTTTGTGCTGCTAAGAAAGATTATACAAGACTCAAAACACTACACAATTATGCATTTTATAACTTCTATACAGTTATACCTGGTTAACACTGCTACCAGACAATCTAGGTCCAAAGTGAAAGTCTCAACTTTCAGATTAAGATCAATTGGCGCAGGAAACATTAAATATCAGGTATATTTTTGAGGGATTGAGATTATATCACAACTCTTCTGAGTTAATGAGGTTTCTTTTTTCCCATCTGTCACTACCACATGTGAAAACCTTCACAGTGTCAAGATTAGACAGGAAAAAAAACTTTACATGTGTAATTCAGCACTCAGCTCGATGGTATTTGTGGATGACTGTCTCTGGCTTTAACTATGACACCTTCTGGGAATACACAGAAAGATCAGGAAGATTTATCTCTTTTAACCCCTGTTAAGGAGATATCAACACTCTCATATTAGATGACAATAAGACTTGTATATGATGAGATGCCACTCTTAGCTATATAATGCATGTAACATTTCAGTAGGTGATGCTGCCTAAGAAAAAGGGTAATTATAATATCACACTTAAAATAAAAAGCTTCAGAAGCTGCAAGCCCAGTGATGAACATTACCCCAGGTCTAGTCAGCACACGCAGTACTTACGTCAATGGGGATGCTATCGTACAAGCGTTTGCCAATCACAGTCTTTCCTTGAATGTCGATATTTTCCCTGTCTTCAATAGGCAGTGTCTGTACCAGTCTGCAGTCTATGTAAAGGGCGACAGTCTCTGACTGAATGCTGAGGGCGATTTTATGCCAGCTGCGATCAAAAAGATCACTGACTTGAACACTTCGAAAGACCACTCTCACAGCGTCCTTGGTGAGCCCTACGGCGTTGTACTCCACTGCCTTGTTCTCTCCATCCAGCCGGATCGAGACCTGTGAACAGACAGAAGTGACTTTGCTAATAAAGTGCACAGCCTCATCATCCTTTCTATTGCCTGCCTTCAGTCCTGACTGATTCCCCAGGTGATAACCCCCAGGCTGGGGATGGTATAGGACATGATAAGGAGGTGTCCTGGCAAACCGTAGAGGACACACTTTCTAGTGATATATGAAGTCAGATAGGCAGCCTATACCTGTTAAACAAGATGGGCAGAGCACGCACTTGGGCACAGATTCATGACCATTGTCTTCCCTTGTGAACACACACCATGGCATGGTTTCAGGTCACACCATCTTGACACCTTACAGACGGTGCTTGGGTATGGTTGGGTGGTAGCACATACCAGGGTCCTCTCCCAAAAGAGAGTACAAACAAAGCTGAGCCTGCTTTGGATCCCTCTAGCCTGTGCAATTCTCCATCACTTCCCAGCAGACTCTGTGCTCTTTAGTGTCCCTCACAAGTCCTCACTCAATCTCTGGGGCATGCATGCATCGCTCATTTCTTGGTATGAAAACATTCTGCTAGGTTGTAACGTTGCTCACACAATATTTCAGATGCTTTGACTTGAAAACTGAAACACACAATAAAAATTATGCTCTAGGCCCAGAAGAGACCTAGGGCTGCGTTATACAGTGTGGACACAGCCAGATGTATCACTTACCAGCAGTGCTGAAGAGTAGTTCCTGGTCTAATTTAGTTAATTAAAAACAGAAGAGATGAGGCATAGGATTTATAAAAGCTAGAAGGATTAATATGGCCTTGATTGTCTTTCTTTCTGACTACAATAATCAAGCATAACCCATGAGAAATGAAGTCCTAAGTGGCCACTCTCTCTCAAAAAAAAAAAAAAAAAAAAAAAAAAAAAAAGGAAACATTTTCATGAGACAATGAAAAAAAGTCCTTTTTAACCCTCCATTAAACACTGTCCCTCCACTTCGTCACGGCAGAATTCATCTCACTTCTGCCTCTCTCTCTCCCTCTTCCAGTCTCTCTCTTCACCCCCAAGCCATTCCTAACAACATCTTGCTACCTACCCTCTGTGTCACCAGCTACATAGCAGACAGAAATTGGCTTTTGAAGACGTTGCTCCTTAGTTCATTTACAAATCGATTTCCTCTTTTACCAAAGTAACACAGCAGCAAGAAACGGAGCACAGAGCGGAGCCTGCGCAACAAACGGCGCGTCGGCTAGCTGCAGAGCTGGGAGAGGTCTGGCCACGTCGGCGCAGAGCAGGGTCTGACATAAGTAGCCCAAGGTAGCCTGCCTCCAGATCTGATCCAGCATCTACACGCAGCAGAGCACTGCGCTGTCTGGAAACGCCAGCTCAGATTAGCGTTAGCTCAGAAGTCTCTTCAGTCTGCAGGCCAGGCAGCCCTGCAGACAGATGATGGCCAGAGTGCTGCTGACGTCAAATGAAAAAAGGCTCATGAGGCTCTAGGACACTTCTGACACCAGAATTCACGTCACTTTTGAAAATATTACTGAGAATCTTGAGTGCTGTTTTTTCCTCCACATCTGAAGAGTTCAAGTATTCAGCTGTCTCCACAAAATAATTAGTGTGTTAACATAATAATACATTCTTACTGTGCAGGATTAGCAATGCATGTAGCACAATAAATTATATTTCTTTTAGGAAAGCACAGCTGACAATTTATCAAAATATTATTCAGATTAGCCTTTTACCATTGTCTGAGATTCAGTTAGCTAAGTCCATACTGCACCCATCTTTCACGCTGTGAGCTCCCAGCGTCCCTTGGCGCATCAGACCCAAAGCAGCCATACTGCATAATATGACTAAGTCAGCCCATGCTGACAGCCCAGTTTAGAGTCATGCTAGTACTGTAAGCATCACGTTTGTACTAGGCAGCAAAATATGCAGTTGAACTAACTCACACTGCTCTCCAAACACACACAAGCCCCTAAACTATAGCATGCTGGGACCTATACTATAGATGAACAGACAGACCTCTATTGCACTGCCATGGTATTTTCCTTCTGAGAACCTGAGGGTACTTTACTAACATTACTGGATGAAATTCTGCAACATACAGGACTCTTACAGTTACAATAGTTGTAACAGATGTTGCACCTCCTAAATAGGGAATCCATACAGCTTCCTCATAAGACTTAAAAAGTTTGTGCAAAAACTTGAAATAGCTCGCTGCTTTCCTGTCTTGTGGTCTACCCAGGTTGGTATCTTTCTCCAAACAGATAAAGTATTTTCTCTGAGCAGAACTACATGAATAAAACAACTGAAAACTCAGAAAGTGTTTTTAAGAACAAGGATGGTGTATCTTCTCCACTCTTTCCAACTAGCACATCTATCTGCATGCTGACAACAAGCAAGGTCTAAGCAAACCTTCCTCCAGGGTTTGAATTAATGGCAAAGGTCTCCCAGCACAAAGATTTGAAACAAAATCAGGTAAAGAATTTTTATTAGTCCACAAGGAAAAAGCAGTGGGAAGTTAAGGCGAGAAGGCTAGTTCATGCAATAAAAGGGAAAAAAAGGCTGCTCTTGCTGGCTGCAAAAGGCCTCGTACCTGTGGGATGCCGTACTTGTCAATAATTTGCCAAATATACCAGTCTTCTCTCCTGGAAGCCTTTCGGAATTTGAAGGTAGTTACAAAGGCATATTCATCAGGCAGACCTTGTGGGAACACATCCCTAGCATGGGCAGGGAAAAAGAGAGCAATGTAATAGGCTTAACGGCGAAGAGCAGAATTTCTAACAAAACTCTCTGAATGCCCCAGGACACTTTCCAAAAGTGTTTTATCATTCCTTTAAAACTCTGCTGTATCTGGAAACATGTAGAGAGGTGAACATGAGCTTGTTACCCTCAAGGTGTCTCTGTCCATGAACAGTCCTTCTCAACTCCAGTGGTGAAACTCTCAAGTTAACTAAAAAATGGGGGAAATCTGGAATTTGGAATCCATCACGTCAAAAGTTGGGTTTCAGCTGTTTCAATCCATGCTACCTGTAAAACATCCTGTTTCTTCTCTAAATGCACTGGAAATCTGTGACACTGGGCTGGCATATCTGAAACCATCCATGAACATACCAAATTTCAGCACTAAGTGCTGTAATGTTTCCCCTCACAAAACAAGCATTATGCCTCATGCTTGCCCAAGATAATGCTCCTTGGCTGATGGCCTGGAAGAACAGAAGAATCTTCTCAAATCACACTTTACAAACACATGTGGCAGAAATTCACTCAGCGTGACACTGTGATCCCCATTTACATTTGAAGTAACCAAAAACAGCAGCTCATTTGACCCAGCCCAACATAAGAACATAACCAACAAAAAAGACCAACAACTGGTGCGGAGAGATGGGATTCACCTGACCAAGCGGGGCACATTTACCTTTGCAAACAGGTTGGCCAACCTAGTAAAGAGAGTTTTAAACTAGGTAGCAGGGGGGAGGAGGGTGTCATACAGACAGGGTAGATAACAAAACACAAGTTGGGTTGGGGGGCCTCCAACGGGTGCATGCAGCTGGGGATGTGCGTTCAGGACATGGCTATGGGCAACCCCTGTACAACCTTCCTGAGAAACCTTCAGGCATGACCACCTCTTTGAAATGCCTGTACAGCAATGCACGCAGCATGGGGAACAAACAGGAGGAGCTGGAGAGCTGTGTGTGATCGCAGGGCCATGATCTCACTGCAGACATGGAGACATGGTGGGATAGCTCACAATGCTGGAATGCTGCCATGGATGGCTATGTGCTTTTTAGGAGAGACAGGCCAGAGTTGCTCTTTATGTGAGAGAGCAACTGGAATGCATCGAGCTCTGCCTAGGCGGGGAGGAGGAGGCAGGTGAGAGCTTAGGGGTAAAGATCAAAGGGCAGGCCAACATGGGGGACACTGTTGTGGGTGTCTACTACAGGCCACCCGACCAGGAGGAGAAAGTTGATGAGGCCTTCCATAGACAGCTGGAGGTAGCCTCACGATCACAGGCCCTGGTTCTCATGGGGGACTTCAGCCACCCTGACATCTGCTGGAAGGACAACACAGCAAGGCACAAACAGTCCAGGAGAATCCTGCAATGCATCGATGATAACTTCTTGTCACAAAATGGTGGAGGAGCCTACGAGGAAGGGTCCCCTGCTGGATCTTGTCCTTACCAACAGAGAGGGCCTGGTTAGAGATGTGAAGGTTGGGGGCAGCCTTGGCTGCAGTGACCACGAGATGGTGGAGTTCAGGATCCTGCCTGAAAGAAGTAAGGCAACAAGCAGGACTGCAACCCTGGACTTCAGGAGAGCAGACTTTGGGCTCTGCAGAGACCTAATTGGTGGAATCTCATGGGTTAAGGCCCTAGAAGGAAGGGGGGCTCAGGAGAGCTGGCTACTATTCAAACATCACTTCCTCCAAGCTCAAGAGTGGTGCATCCCTATGAGTAAGAAGTGCAGCAAAAGGGGCAGGAGACCTGCACGGGTGAGCAAGGAGCTCTTGGCCAAATTCAGACAGAAGAAGAAAGTACACAGAATGTGGGAGAGGGGACAGGCTACCTGGGAGAATTATAGGAATGCAGTCAGAGTATGTAGATGCTGTGAGGAAGGCTAAGGCCCAGCTGGATCTGAGTCTGGCAAGGGATGTTAAGGACAACAGGAAGGGCTTCTTCAAATACCTCAGCAGCAAGAGGAGGACTAGGGAAAATGTGGGCCCGCTACTGAATGATCAGGAGTAGCCAGCATGGATTCACCAAGGGGAAATCCTGCTTAACCAACCTGATAGTCTTCTAGGATGGAATGACTGGCTGGGGAGATGAGGGGAGAGCAGTGGACGTTGTGTACCTTGACTTCAGCAAGGGACATTGTCTCCCATAACATCCTCCTAGACAACCCCAGGAAGTGTGGGTTAGACAAGTGGGCAGTGAGGTGGATTGAGAACTCGCTGAAAGGCAGAGCTCAGAGGGTCGTCATCAGTGGCACGGAGTCTAGTTGGAGGCCTGTGGCTAGTGGTGTGCCCCAGGGCTCAGGACTCGGTCCCAGCCTGTTCAACTTCTTCATCAATGACCTGGGTGAGGGGACAGAGTGCCTCCTCAGCAAGTTTGCTGATGATACCAAGTTGGGAGGAGTGGCTGACACACCTGATGGCTGTGCTGCCATTCAGAGAGACCTGGACAGGCTGGAGAGCTGGGCGGAGAGGAACCTCCTGAGGTTCAACAAGGGCAAGTGCAGAGTCCTGCACCTACGGAGGGAAAACTCCATGCACCAGTACAAGTCTTCTCAGCTGTCCCGTGTGACAGGACAAGAGGCAATGGGCAGAAATTGAAGCACAGGAAGTTCCGCCTGAACGCGAGAGGGAATTTTTTCACTGGGAGAGTGACGGAGGACTGGAACAGGTTGCCCAGAGAGTTGGTGGAGTCTCCTTCTCTGGAGATCTTCAAGGCCCACCTGGATGCAACCCCATCTACCATGCTCTAGGTGACCCTGCTGAGCATGGAGGTTGGACTAGATGATCTCCAGAGGTCCCTTCCAACCTTACTGATTCTACGATTCTATGAACACAGCAATGAGCATACGTGGTTGGACAGAGTGTACATCTAACCCAGTATTCTGGGGGCATTTTGTCACTGGCCATAAGTGGACACCTAGAAATGAAAACAAACAGAACAAACATATTTCCTCAGGCTCCAGCTCTTTAAGATTCAGGGGTCAAATTGAGAGTCAACTGAAGTATCTATATTCATAACTTTCTATGGTTTTCTCTTGTATGGACTTCTCCATTCTCCCCTTGAACTCAAGTAAACTTACTGCATCCACAGCATCCTTTGGCGAGGAAAAAATAAAGAATAAAACAATTAAGACAGATTTTCTTATGGAACATCTGACACGGTCCATCGCTATCTAGAAACTGGCATAGTTACGTCAGAGGCACAGAGAAGTAGAGGCCTCTACTGGAGTTTAAAACAAACTCATCCTGCAAAATTTGCAAAATTCTGGAATCCAAAAACTTTGTTTTGCATTTGCAGCAAAGATTCAAAGCCATTCTTATTTAATGTCAAAATATTCAGTCATTTTTTTAATTTGTGCTTTGAATTCCCTGTCTTCTCAATCAAGTTATTAAATCAGATTATTGCTGTGGTTTATACCACATATATAAATATAAATATGTAAATATAGACATGCACACACCAAAGCATGTATACATATAAAAAACATATATATACACACACACACAAAAACATATATATAAACATATATATATAACATATATATATAAAAAAAACATATATATATATAAAACATATATATAAAACACCCACAAAGGCTTCACACCATTATATGCTGGTCTTCCCAGTGGAAGATGCAGGTGCCATCTTCCAACACAAGCGAAATCTGAACCAAGCTCCCACTAGCTCCTTGAAAAAATCACTCACTCAGGCGAGCAGACAAGGCTCTTTCACATCTTGGTGCTAGATACTCAGAAACCATCCCTCCCCTGGGCACAGATCCACTGCATGGCAGCATCCATCTCTCCTGTGGTACCCAAAATAGCCAGACACTCTTTACACCTTCACAACAAAACAAGAGGCCTACTGGTTGTCACTGTTGAGGCACAGCTGCTGTGGGGAATACAACCAGCATGGTTTTGGCAGTGAAAGCCACCAAGAAATACTAGGGGATTTTTGGCCAGAGGTAGCCAAACTGGTCAATCAGTCCTCCCACCATGGCACCCAGACATGTCTCCTTTACTTTCGACATGTCTTAGTGACATGTTAGTGAAGTTCCTTTCAAAAGGCTGCTTGGCTTTGTACACTCTTTTTGTCTAAATTTGAGAAGAAGGGCATGTCTGAACTTCTAAAGTCACTGACAGACTGGGCTGTCTTCCTCCACTCCTTCAAGAAAATTCAGCATTGCTGAAGGCAGCAATGTCAGTGGTTAGAAAGACTTTACTTAGGACTCCCTCCTCTCGAATAAAAAGCATGGACTTTTCTATATGAGTGCTAGCAGATTTCTCTGTGGTTCAGCTCTTAAAACACACCCATTTCAGCATACATGCCTAGTGCATTTATCTTCACTCACTCATTTCTCACCAGGTATTCACAGTCTCAGCTTCTTCTGCAAACAGTAGTCACATCTGGTCTCCCTCTGATCATCTCCTCCCTGCCTCTTCCTCCTTACCAGCTGGTTCATCTTATTTCCAGGCTTTGCCTCTTCTCTTGCTTCCATGCTGCCTTTCCTTCTCCATTTATCAGTGTGAGAGCCCTGCTGCTGCAACCTCTTTCCACCCCACTTGCAATTCAGAGCCCTAAATTGTTCTGATGGCTGAAGTGCCCTTTCTGGCAGCTGGGAACAGCAGGAAGCAATTTAGTTTCACTGTGTTTAATGAGTTCACCCTCTACCCAGTCCTTTATGATCCTACCTTGCATTTTGGGCACCGACAGCCCCATTCATTTACTTGTCCGAGCTGTATCTCACCACCAACTCCAAGCTACTACTTAATGAAAACCAGTCAGAGAAATGTTTCCACGTTAATCCAGTGCTGCCACAAGTTAGCAGAGTAACTGTGCTGGGAATACTTAGCTGTCCTGCTGGCCCACAGCACACTTGCTATTGTCCCATCAACAGCAGCATGGCACATACTTTCGATGCTGCCTTTCACTAACACGTTTCCAGCTCTGCACACGCACATACGCTTCTTTCCGAGTAAGAATTAAGGGCAGTGGCATTAGTGCTCTGTTGAGCAGGGAGGTATAGGAGCATGTGGTTAAGTTAATCCCTTGTGTTGATGTCAAGGCTGATTTTGGGCCTGATACCTACATACAAATCTGGAAGAGCCGGTTGCTGGCCTCTGTGCTAAGATAGCCTGTGCAGCTCTCTGGATATCTTAGAGTTGGGAAATGGGAACACCATCATGCAAGCTCAAATTCAGAAAAGGCTTTTGGATGCTTAACGCCCACAGAAGTAGCTGTGAATTAGGTACCTAAATATCCTTGTGGACCTGGCCACACCTCATCACACAGGGGCTGACAAATGACCTATCACGTAGATTTAAACTGATGGAAAGCTATAATGACCCATTACCTCTCACCCTCAACTAATTTTTAAAGGTGCTGAAGAACAGACTGCAAGTTCCAGATAGAGAAAGACTTTGAGCCAAAAGCAAATCTAAAGACACTCTTGTTGCTCTGAAGATACGATAAAAGCTATTTATGAAGTCCTTGGCCACTGCATCTTTTGTGGAACTGAATTACCACATAAATAACAACAGCTCTGTTTATGAGTTTTCATTTATTTCGTTGCCAAAAAGTGATCTCCATCTAGAGGCTCAGCTGTACTTACGGTAGGAACTGCTATACCCAGAAATGTTTTATTTCCCTCTGTTCACCCAAGGTTGAAACGAGCTGATGGTCTCGGTTATGGAGCTTTCCTGAGTGTCTGGTACCTACA
This sequence comes from Rhea pennata, assembly GCF_028389875.1. Lineage (NCBI taxonomy): Eukaryota > Metazoa > Chordata > Aves > Rheiformes > Rheidae > Rhea > Rhea pennata. Next base: position 158,862,207 of record NC_084664.1, read on the forward strand.
GGGAACTCTCTGCTGGCTCCTCAATCTATAACTCTGACAACAGCATGGATTGCAGAAGAGCCCATTATAAAATCCCAAGACAAGAGAAGCTCCCCTCTTGCTGTAAGTTAGTCTCTGAGTTAATTAACCTAGCTCCCAGGTCAGACCAGTCACAACTTCTACAGACAAAAAATGGTAATGAGCAGGCAGAAAACTCTCCTAGCCACTGCCATTTCCAAGGTATAGCTGCCTTCTTACATTCTTTTATTTGGTGTCTCTAATAAGCAGCATGAGATCCTTCATCTGTAATCACTATACAGTGGAGAAGAAAATATTGCCAGTTCTCATTTCAGTCACTGACTATAACAACAATTAACAGGGTGCTTGCATTTGATGAAGAAGGGACAAAATTAATAAGAAAGAAAAATGTAGAAGCAAAGGGTAAATCCCTATTGGCTTGTCACTGATTCTATATGTGACCATATTCAAAACAGTTAAAAGCTGCTAATAGTCAATGTCATTCACTAATGTCTGTGGCCACACTGTATGCTCCACACCAGGCCCAGGCATTACTTGGAATAGCACTAGTTGGCATCAGTCAAAACTAACTTGACATGAGCACACAAACAAATGAAGCGTATGAACTCTAGGGCTGGGTCCTGTGAACTCACCACGTTTAATTTGTGGAGAAAGAGCTTACAACGGACGCCTGAGACGGGCTGCATATATGCATTCTCCTGCTTAATTCATAGTAGATGTGGACCTACATGTTTCTTCTTCCACAGTATAGAGCAACTCACATGACAACTCCTATGGCAACTGAGGTCATGAGATCAGAGAGGGGCCACAACAAAGCCTTCAGATGGGACGACTACCCTCACCACCTCCTTAGAGCTTGGAGTCCTGTGTCTCATCCCTGACTTCAGCACAGTATCTTGGTCTTTTTCTAACTCTGGTAACACAGGAAACTTTGAGAAGGGTCACAGACTAGACTTGGCAGCTGCTTCTGACCTGGGGAAGAGAGGGAGAAAGGGAAAGACTGGGCTGGCAGAGAGAGGGAGAGAGGGTACAGAACTGAACTGCAAATGTGTGAGCTGAAATGAGCAGTAGGGAAGCATTCAGCAGTTCTGAACTAAGCAGGTTTCATATTCAGCCTCTGAGGTTTTTGCTAGCTCTGGGTAGAATTTTCTTCTCTATGGAGCAGACCAAATCACTAGACCAAGGTAAGACTTGATGAGGAAACCCAAGGCAGGTAACTGAAGTGAAAGGTAAGTTGAGGTCAGAAGTCAGAGTCTCCAGATCAATGCTCCAAGATATGCACACTCAAGAGCAAAAAAGGCTCAGGGAAGATAACACTGTCTCAGTACAAAGAGCAAATAGATCATGACTAGAGGTCAGGTATTAAGAAGCTCTGTGAGGTGGAAATTGGGATGGGAACTAAGCCAGGCCAGGACCAGGTCAGGCAAGCTGGTGAAGAGAAGATCTAGGGGTAGACACAACAGTACAAAGGCTCTAGAGTCAGAACTAGGAGAAATAGGTGGAAGAGATATCAGGATGGTGAGGCAGAAGCTGGGCAGTAACCAAGTCTATAATGGACAGAAACAAGCCCAAAGACCCAGAAACAAAAATCTGGATCACAGCTGTGGTCACTGAGGAGCTGAGAGAAAATGGTAGGACAGCTTCACTTTTCTGAGAGTGAGGAAAAAAGTGTCATCCAGCTTTACAGACCTGTCCTCAGCTACCTAGTGAGACCTGCCAGTCTCTCAGTTACTGGGACACTGATCTGGGCCACATTCCTGGCTGTTGTTTGACAATTTGTAGGTGTAGGCTCCAGACCAGAAGATGAACAGGCACATTTCCTGGGCCACTAAACTGGCACTCTGTACTAGTGCTAGTATTTATATAAAGATATACATATCACTGAAATGGATAATAAAGTAAATTGGACATATCACTCAGTTAATGATTTTGTATCTAATTATAGGATGTTTCTATCATTTGTTAAACATTGCTTTAGGTTATCTGCAAGAAATGACAGATGTTTTTATTTTGTTTATTATTTCAGTTATCAGTTTTGTGCATCTTTGTATGATTCCATTTTCTGTGAGCAATGGCCCTATATGCATTATCACATCTAAAAAGTGAAACGGATCAAATATACAGTCACCTTCCACGGCAACACACCCAATTAGGTTTATTTCCAAATCAGAGGTGTAGCAAAGTTAAGACATAGAAGGCGGAAAATAGAAAGTTTCTTTTTTAATTCCATATTTCAGTTAACCATTTAAAAGGAAGCTTAGTCGTTTGAGTTTACTAATTTAGTATGTTTTAACTCTAATTGTTCTCAGCAACAAAATACTCTCCTTATTTTTTTTAAAAAAAAAGCATCAAGAATTAAATGGATGCAACCTGAGCAAACGAAAACACATTACAGCTGGTTGGTCTGGTTTGCTTTCTCAGCCCTTCTGGGAAAACAGCGATAGCAATAACAACAAAAAGTATTTCAAGTCTTAATTTCAAAAAGGAATGCAAAAGGACAGCTCACTATTATCCATGGAAACTTGTTCTAGTCACTAATTACTTTCGTTGTTAAAAATGCTTGCCTTCCTTCCATGCTGGTTTTTGCCTGTTGTTAACAGGTAGCAATTGACTTCTGGTTTACTGCTGTTCATTACACTTAAGTCCCTTTATTAAATTTTGATTTCCCATCAGTTCTTATAAACTGTAACCACCTCAGCTGTTAACCTCTTCCTAATTTACCTGACTACACAGAGCTTTTTGAGTCTCTCACTATTAGCCACATTTCCGAATTCTTTAACCTTTCATACACTCCATCCCTATCTATCTACTGAATTACAGACGTAGGGACTGGATGCATCATTACTGCAGTAGTGACAGAGTTCTCTGATATTGAAACAGTCTGCTCTTAGGCATGACAGTTCTTGCTTATATACCCAAGGGCTGCATTAGTCCTGTTTACCACAGTATCCCACAGAGCTTAGATTCATCACTCCCAGAGCTTTTCAAGCACAAACTGGACCTCTCTACTTCAAGGGCTTCTTCCGACAGAGTCCTAGTGATAACCTTCTCCAGTGATAAAGCAGACTACCACTAGCTATTACAAGCAACATCACACAGGAGTTGTGCCCACAGGCTGCTGCGAGAAAAAAACGATGTTTTTCTCTCACTACACACTCCAGTTCCTATACACTTCTTATCAGAGGCAAGGTGTCTTTAGTTTGATGGCATTCTCCCAGATCATGAATTTACTTACCCTGAGACTTGACATCATTTATGGACTTCAGCGCAAACAGTTTTCCTTTCAATATATCATATTTCTACCTTTTTTTTTTAAAAAAAAGACTGTATGCTTATATGGAGAAGGAAATGGAGGAGAGAAGGGCAAATCAACCCGGGCCGGCTCCAGGATGAAAAAATATTGTGAAATCAAGCAAATGCAAATCACAGTACAATCTAAAAGATGCAGCAAGTTGAGTAAAGAAGCCGAAACAGAATAAAATATAACAGCCCTCATCCATAAGAAGGAAAAAAATACTATTGATTTTTTAAGCTGAAGTTCAAAATCATCACAGTGAAATTTACTGCAAAAATGTTAATGATGACAATTCAATCTATCACTCAAGATTACTCAGTGAAATTATGCACTCACTCTTTTCAAGGCTAATGCTAGCAGGATTCAAATGACAACTTGAAGAGAAACTGTTCTGATAGACTAAGACACAGCTGGCAGCCTCAGGTTACAAAGGACTGCATCCATGTTGACACTGGATTAACAACTGCTCATTTTTTCAGGAGGCCAAAAAACTGTATTAGCAGAATGATTATAACATCTAGTAGGAACGGGTCTCTCGGGATTAGCAAATATGTATTTCAATGAGAGTACAAACAAATATTCCTTTTAGAGGCCTTTTGGGTACTTTGCCCTAAGTTTTTTTGTGAATGTCTTAATACTGCTCTTCGAAACAACTGAAATGCAGTAAAACTAGCTGATTCACCGACCAGGATGGAAAGCGGAGCTAGTGCACAGGCACCTTGTCTAAATTTTAGGCCAGAAGAACTGAAAGAGCTAATTAAAACAGCAGAATATGTATGTGTTAGCTGTGGTGACACAGGTACTGGGTAACTACTTCAAGGCTAACCTAAAGGAACCAAATAACAGAGGCCAGAAAATAGAACCAAACCAGAGGCTCAGACGAAAATAAAACATAAGACCAGGTACTCACTCAGTTTTCTGGACAATAGGGAAGCTTCCAAGTCGCACGTAAGAGCTCTGAATTCCACTTTCTTTCATTCCAAAAATTTGTTTCACACTGAATGAATCCATCAGGTCAAATCCTGTCCATAACAAAAGCATAAATATGAGACATCCATGAGGCTGCAACATAAAAATTAGAGTAGTGTGACCTCTCTTCAGCCATGCTTAGGTAGTTATCTTAACCCACAGACACAACTCTTCAGAGATTAACCTTGTTCTTGTCAGGAAAAGCCAGAAGAAAATTCTAACATGGTCTAACCGACTCAGCCCAAAAACTCAAAACCAAGCATAAAGTCAAACTGTAACAGACCCTGGAGAGATCAGAACAGAATTCCCCAGATATCAATGACAAGTTTTGTTTGCATTGCTCTGGCACCTTGAAAATAACTGTGCAGTTCACCAATGCATACGGATGCTCAGATAGGGTAGAAGAGAAAGCCCAGGTGAAGACTGAAATATTTACTGAAAACACTTGTCTACAAACAATCTTCATACTATCTTAATTTTATTTAGGCATAGCCTAATTTACTCATTATTACCATGAGCTGTTCATCTTGGTTGCAAACATTTCTGTCAAGCTCACCCCATTTTGATAGGGCTTGTTGGCTAAAATGTACAGCGTGCAAGCGGGCCAGTGCAGCTTCAGTGTCGCTGTGGACCCCTCCACAGTTAACTCATGTTTTGATGACACAAAGTCCCAGCTACTGAATCCTGCCGGGGCCAACTGGAAGGTACCCACACCATGTCCCTGAACTTACCCAGCTGCAGGAGGCTCACTACTATGTGACTGCAACTATCATGCTTTGAGGTCTAAATGGACTCCATAGGATGTACATCCAAATTAGTAAGTGCACCCAGAACCAGACACACTGTGGATTTAGGAGCAAAGACACTACAGAAGCCAGGCTGAGCATGACTGAACACAGAAGCTGTGCTTTTTCTTTTATCTGGGCTATTCCAGTCTCCACTCTCCCTCACACATACATGATTATACATATTAACTCCTGTGGATATAATTACAACCTATAAAACTGATGATAATAGAATAGTTTATTCTGGGAAATTGTTTTTAAACTAGGGCAGTGGTTTTAACTTTGTTCAGTTAGTGGCCTCCTAAAACTTGAGTAAATACAAATTGCTGTGTGGTAAAATTAGGTCTTAAGACAAGAATTCTGCTTTTCTCAGTTGTCTTTGTGAATCTGTTGAAGCTTCAGACTGAAAGCCAGGGCTTGAAAACCACAGCAACGGGAAAAGGTGCCCATCTAATGGTAACATTTTTAAAACTTATAAGAATAAATAAGTGCAAAAAACTTTGTGGGCCAGCCTGACAAAGCAAGGTGTGACAGCAAAGAGCAAATAAAACATTAGCTTCCATCACAGAGCTTCTTCTAAAGAAATAGCTCTTTCTGAGGAAATACAGTCTTAATTGTTTGCAAAGACAGAAATGGTTGCCTGATGCCAGTTGAGGCTTTTTCTATTACAGTAACTTTCCTAGCTGTCAAAAGCTTTTCCCTCCCGACCACTTTATTTTCAGCTATTACTGGACATTCAGGAGGGCAAATAAGGTGGTTAAGACACCCCAGGGCCTCATGGCTCCACCTTGTAATGACCTCTGCAACAGCTCTAGTGATGCCCCCTTCTGACATACAGTAATCAGCCATGATTGCATCCATAAATTGTTCCAAATAGAAGCTACAAGAACATGAAAGCTCCCTGCTGGCTATCATATAAAAAACAGTATGACCTGTCCGTACAAGCTCTCCTGCAACTCATTTCAGAATGCAATGCATGTTTTTCATCCACACCAACCACAGAAATATGAGGAAGGCACTTGAGTGTTACTGGTGAGATGAGCCCACAGTGACTGGCAAGAAGGCTTGCTAAGCACTCAGAGGAGCTGCTAATTTGTGAACGGAGAAGGCTGGCACACCGCCCAAGCCACAGCGCCGTGTCCCGCGGACAGACTCCTCAAGCCATGGAGAATTGCTCAGCTACACAAGTGCAAATGACAATGGCAACACCTTCCTTCGCAGCATTCCCATCATTAGCTCAGACCCCAAATATACTCTGAACTTCTTCTGAGAACTCAAGCCAATGCTCTCATCATGAGCAACTATTAGGGTGTTCAGACAAACCGAGAGTCATGTTAGTCAAACTCTTTTTGCTGAAACTTCCAAATAAGATGCAGTTTAGAGAGCCTAAATAACACAATGAAACATAAGCAAGGCTATTAAAATTCTTCTGCAAGCAGAACTTGCAATATTAAGAACACTTTGCACTCACAAAGCGCACAGGTAAATCACAGTAGAATCCCTCTTATTCCAACTATGAATCGGTGAATCACAAATTTCTTTATACGCTTTTTGTTAAGAATCAGTGAGGGCTGTTCTGTGGAAAGTTCAAGTGCTATATAAGTCCACAGAAACATTAAGCCCTAGACATATCAGAGCACACAGCCAAAACCAGCAACTACTTTTACCTTACTCAATTCATGACTTCATGCTGTGCCAAATACAGATATTGCCTCCACTCTCCTTAGAGGGAGCAATAAGGCAAACTAATTCATGTTCATAGAGCACTTAAAATGGGTCTCTTCTGGCTAAATGTCAGCTCAGGAGGCAGGATAATCATACAGACTCTCATTCACATAGTCACACGGAATTGAATACAAGTGCTTCTAGGGAGACATTCATCTCACACTGCAAGAAAGACCAAAAGTCCACGTGCCTCTCCACTGACATAAAGACAGCACAGGATGTCCAGGCTGTATGTTAAAGATTATCTAGTAAAGGTCCAAAGTTAGCTGTGATGACTCCCACTCTTAGATACCCTACCGTCAATCAAAGGCTATGAGGCAATGCTCAGCTGCAGAAGGATTTCAGCGGCATTACGGAAAATACGCCATCAGTTCATAGTGCAGACAACGAAGAACCGTTTGCTAAGGATAAGATGCATCTCACCTAATTTTATCTCCCTAAAAACAAGATGTCTGATGTAAGTGGGTTGCTTCAGTTCCCTTTTTGGTCCTAAAGGCTGGAGCCTTTAAGAAGACAATTCATCACATCTATCTTGAACCTATCTAAGGACAGACCAAAACACTATTTGGCAGTGACTATTTCTGAAAGGGAGCCAAGAGAGAGAGTAATTTTCAGACTTCTCAAGTTAGGTGAGATAAATTCCACTTTTAGGGAGTGCTATGCATTTTGGGCACTGAATGAGGCAGAAGTCAAGAGGAAAAAAAATGTAAGTAATCACACATAACAAATTTCCATTGTTTCATTTGCATTTAGGATTGAATAAAGGTTGCAGATTTTAAATTCAGAATAGCAATATCTCAATTTTATTACTAATGGAATTTTACTTCCATTTATTGTAAGTATCTCTTTAAAAAGATATCATCTCATTTCTGAGTGGGAGAAGAACGAAACAGACCCAAAATACTGTCATTTGAGTTGAGAAATTAACCAGTGCACACTATCCAGGTAGGATAGGAAAAAGGACATGTAAAGTAAGTTCCAAATGAATTTGTGCTTGCATGTAACTTCTAAGATTATTTCAGCTAAGGAAGAATATATATATATATATATGTATATATTGCATATGTTCCCTTGTACACTTTAGGACCTGGAGTGAAATAGTGAGGAAAAGAGTATGACTTTTTCAATTTATGTTATGTCAATGGGAGAAATAAGTGATGTTGTAACCATTTCTCCAACATTTGAGCAGGATATTGCATCTTACACTATCTACCTGCCAGCAATGTGGTGGAAACACCTCACCTATAACTTCCTCCAAACATCTTGCTGCTCAGTTAGTCTGCCATACATCATCCTGGGCTGGAGTAACAGGAGAAGTCTGGGTTGGACATCAGTTTCCCATTACCAAGGGAAGATCACACTGTAAGTACCATAGAGTAATACAGGATGGAGTGACCTTTGAGTCCAAGAAAATTCACAGACATCTCCAACTCCCTCAAACCATATATAAGAAGGTAAGATTCTCAGTGCAGAACCATGGTTAGGAGACAAAACTAAGTGCTGACTGAGAGTAAGGAAAATGAGATATTACACTTAGTTTCCCAGACCTTCCCAGTTGAAATGGGAAGGAACATACCAGCCCAAAGCAAGGACAAAGCTACTGTTACCCAATCTTTGCACTGTGCTTGAGCACAGGATGAAGGGGGAGGACTGTTCTGTTCTCAGCTGCTTTGATTTAAAATGTGGCTTTTTGTGTACCAAGACAGGTGTGGTTTCCAGTTGCTTTATAAACCATTTAATCAGTAATGCCATAAATACAGCAATTAATAAGATGAATAACGCTCTTTGATCATAAGCTTCCTACTTCATTATGGTTACTAAAACAATCTTAGGCCATTGAAACCCTCTAACCTGATTACATCTCCTGAAAAGCAGTATAACCTAGTCCATTAACACTGAAATTAAAATAGTGACCTGGAAGAGAAGCTCAGATTCATAACAGCATACTTGGCTTTAAAAGCAATTTCTTATGCACTGCTCTACTGATCAAATCAGCTAAATGTCTCTTTACTTGCAAGTAATAACTCTTTACAGGAAGCAGACCATTTTTCCAGAACCAGAAAGCATGGCCAGATCTGCCTCTTGCAGGTAAAAAATGGGCAAAACTTGGCACTGGACTGAACAATTTCTACATCGTCCTAATTGTAATATACAACTGCATTCTCTTTTATAGGAAATAGTGCATAGTGCAACCAATCACATCCAAAAACATGGCCAAAGGGTGACCAGATAGCTCTGCATTTGTCGAGTATTCCAATAAAGTTTATTTCAAGGTATTTATTTCAAGATAAGGCTAAAGGGGCCATGATCTGTTCCCATGAGCATAAGCTAGAATTCTGCTTGGCTCCATTAGGTATCTGACGTGGACAGCATGGTGGAAGCTGGTACCTGCATGCTGAGAATTTCTTGACTAGCTTCTTGGGAAAAAAAACATCACCTCCCAAACGCAGGAAACTAGAGCAACAGACGGAAGTTTTATCAGTCAGAAAAGAAGGTGGTGTACACATTCAGGAAGTCTTGTCAAAGTAAGATTGAACCTTTAGTTTATTCTTTATCATGAAAAAATCTCACGAGGAAAGTGTTCTACCTTGCATTCCTGAAGAACTAAGGTAACCCTCGCAGGAATCATGGGGCTATTTCTATTTGTAAAAGGTTCTGGTGAGGGGACTGCCTGGAAAGCACGGTGAGAAAGGAATCAGGAAAGGTATACGATATCAGAGCCCCATGTGATGCACTCCGAATATATTTATTAGCGAGGACAACCAGCCATGAGTATTGATATAAAACACAGCGGCTTTTGCAGGAACTACACCATATATTAGTCGTGGTTAAACTCTCAGCTGAATTATCACCCTTGTCAATATACTGACAGAATATCACCAATTGCCAAGGTCAAGGGAGGTTGTCATCAGCTACTGTTTCTCTATGACTTTTGAAAACAGCTATATGTATTGCCTGTGATAAAACAGCATATGCTACTTTTACTAGCGTGAAGTCAACAGCAATAAACTTTACGGTAGGCTAGAAATGCGTATAAATTCCTAGGAGGAACAGTATCACTTGGGAGTCTCTCAGCAAATGCAAGATCTTATCAATTTTCTCACCTAATATTTCTGCAGTCTTGAAAGTTAAGCCTTCATGGCTGGTCTGTGCTCACAAGGAATGGGAAAAGCCTAGAGCTAGTGTGCTCTCTGGAGCCTAAACATCACATTCAACTCATCCAATGTGATCTACAAGGCTGTTGCCACCATCAGCAGTCCCCATTTTTGTTACCTCTCTTATTTACTTTCTGTGCTCTTACATAAAACAAACAAACAAATAAATAAAAACAGAAAGAATTGTTATTATGCAATACTTTGAAGCTATAAAATTGCATTTAGCCAGCAACGTCTGGCAATTAGCTTCTTGAAGTCAGAGTGTAGATGAGAGATACGACTTTTTTCTACTATATCTAAACATTTGGCATCCTTATGTTCCACAGTGTTCTAGGCTGAAAACAGTTCTTTCCAAATAGCCACTAGGTGTCTCAGTCTGGAGCTTGGAAATGAGTAAAAGTGACAAAATTCTGAAGGGAAAACCAACTAACTTTACTTTACATGCATTGCTGTTGTTGTTACAGTAGCCGTCATCAGGATTTTCACTATTCCTGACATTCCTTCCTGCACAGGAAAGGAAATCCTTTCAGGAGTTGACAGTACATCAGATAATTAGGGATACTTTTAAGAGATTACTGAAGTCTCCATCTCAAGGCTGCTCCACCACAGTAAAATTACCTACATCCATCTCAGTATATCACTGCCCTAATCATAGTTTCACCTGGGATCAAGAAAAAGTATTTAGGAGATGGTAAGTCTGAATACTGACGGTGTCACAGTTCATGGTCTGTTTTTCTAGCATGCTGACAGGAAGCAGAAAGCCCTCTTCCTCTATCTTGATGACCACCTCCATGCAACCAGGCCAGATAAAGCCCAGCAGAAGCAATACCATACTGTTGGCTTTATCCTATTAACGAGACAATTCCATTTTAAAACTTCGGTTTTACTGCCAGAATAATAACATTGAAGTTGAGGACTGATGAGCTGTTTATGTTAACAACACCGGGGTCAGTGTTCAAGCAGCAAGATACCCAATCTTCACATTGTCCCAGTGCCCCTATGGAACACATTGGCACTCGTGTTTGCTCATGGTGATCCTGGCAACAGGAAAGGCCAGAGTCCTGCAGCTTTGATACTGCTTAGACCAGTACACTGCAAAAGATAGTAAAAAGGAGACTGAAAGAAAGAGTTTTGCTAAACACATTTTCTACATCCTGTCCTGCCTGTCAAAAGAAGCAATTTCCAAACACTTACAATGGCTAAGAATTCTGCCTTCCTACACTGGTTTATTCCCTTTTAGTTCACTTCTCCAGCAAAGACAGAAAAAGCAGCAGCATGGATAATTCATCCCACATTCAGCACTCCCAGGTCAACAGCTTGATTCAGCACCATCAGCCAACAGCTGTTATTTGAGCTCTTCCCAGAGCATTAAGGATTGCACTTCTGGAGTAACAAACTAGGAAAATTTATTATCTGCCCACAAGCCCTGTGTGCAAGTAGAGCAGTGAGCAAATGGGCTGCACAAGTCATTAAAAAATTAATTTGCTATATTTTACAAGCATCTTGTAAGGGAATTTTGGAACTATAAAATTCTCCAAAGCCTATGGATTAAAGTGCCTCAAGAGTGTTTTAAAGAGGTTCTTGCTATTAATCAATTGCCCCTTGTTTCCACAGATGTTACGATTGGGATTTGAGCAGTACTTCACACTGACCTAACTTTCATCTCACTAGATCCACTGGACTTTTACCATGGCTTCAGTGAAGAGACAAGGTAAGACCTTAAGGTAATAACAAGCTTTGGTTGAAGCTTGAACAACAGCATTAATAAGTTATCTTCCAGCCAGTCCTACTGCCTTCGAGTTGATATTCCACCAGGTGGCTTAGAAGGCACTTCAGTGGTCACAGTTTTATAATAATACTAAAACAAATTTACCCCAATGCATGTTGTCAGCACTCAGGCTGCTGGTTCACTGATTGCTGTCTGCTTCTTCTGCATCAGGGCACCAGGAGAGACAAGTTCTACTTTTGGTTGACATCAATAAGCTCAAAAGCCACAGGAGTACCATGAAGATCTCCGACAAAGAGCTTAACCTCAGATCAAGTACCAGTCTGCATTTGGGATTATAAGAAGCAGGATCATTGCCTGAGGTGTATTACATTTATACCTCAAAAAAAAAAAAAAAAAAAAAAAAATCCTGCTAGCCTCCTTCACACAACTCTGGACCGCCTCACTCATAGGCACTGGTACGGAGAGCAAAAGGAGAGATAAAGGAGCAAGCATTGGGAGGCAGCAGGGCAGGTCATCAAGTTGAATTACAGGATAATCCTCTTTTGGGACCATCAGCCTAAAGTTTCAGTCAAAAAAAGAGGGGGCAGGTAAAGACAACTGGCACCATTACACAGGAAGGGAAATACCAAAGGGATGTAAAACCAGTAAGAAAATGAAACCAAAGAGACAGTACAAAAAAAATGAAATTAAAAAAAAAAAAAAAAAAGCGGAGACAGAGACAGATGTCAAATCCATAAGGAAGTAGGTGAATACACAGTTATAGAGTCATCCAGGCTGGTGGAAAGGACTTTTGTAATATAACCCACAACCTATTGTAAAAACAGGAAATAAGCACACGTCTAAAGCTGCCGTCTCTAAGGCAGCACATTTCGTCGCCGGATCTCATGTTAATAACACACCACTTTATTTGACGCATTGTTCTGTTTATCTCTGTCAGTCCACTCATTCTTTCTTATCCATTTGTCTCTCAGTTTTCAGACGGTTGCAAGTGGCATATTGAACGACACTGAAAGCTGGTTTTGACACTGAACTCTTTCCCTCATTACTGAAGGCTTTTCTGTGCCGAAGTCATTCTCCATTTTCCCAGTGATGGACATCTGGCTTAGTGCCATGGGCCCTCTTTCAGCTCCTTTCCTGCTCCAGTGATTTACAAGATTAAACAGGGGTTCATTACTCCTTTGATGTCCTTGTACGCCAGATAGGTTTGCCCTAGCTGAACTTTCTAGGACTATTTGAATTAGGTTCTGATTTTAATTAGTTCCTCTATTTTGAGGTCCTCTTCTGAGTTCCTCAAGAGCAAACGTGTTGTGTGTTCTTTCAGAAAGCCATAAAATGGCATTACTGCAAACTCACCTTTTGCAATAGCAGTGGGGAGGGGAAGTCTCTACCCCTTTTTGAATAAAAGTTTGATGGCAGCACTGGGCCCAGGAGAACTCTATGCACATAGCTGAGAAAAACGACAGTGGAAAAATGTTTATGCAAGCAGAGGAGTAAGATAGGTGAATTCAGTTTAACTAGCAATAAATAATTCCCACTGTTTTCTTGTAGGATTTACAAAAGGCTGGAACGATTCTGTGAGAAAAGGTGTCTGAGGAGAAACTCTTTACTAAGATATAAGCTGCTATATTCTCCATGTAGTTTTAATATCTGGGCCACAGAAAAAACTCACCAACTGGCTAATCATGTGAGTGAAAATATTCACACCAATTTTAGGTGCTATGAAAAAAGTTTAATATGAAAATAGGTAAAGACTGCTCTGTATGAGCATGTATGTGGTGTCTTTTTTATGCCAGATCATCAGTATGAAACGGATTCGACAAAAACGCAATCTGAAACTGAATACAGCGGTCATCTGAGCGGCCATACACATCACACAGACTCATTTATCTCCAAGCATTAGGAAGAATTTCTTGAAATTGTGTATACATCTTCTTCCCATTATACGTGCACAAATGCCAGAAAGCTCTCAGAGATGAAGAATCTCAGAGATTGTTTCTTTACAGTCCTCTCTTTTGCAGCAAACCTTTCTGAAGCAGAACTAAACTAAACTATTTGCAGAAAGTTGAAAAATACCAAGGAGTTACTTCATGCTACTCTAATTAATTAAACTTTTTACACAACCCAACCAAAGTAATGGCTGCTTCTTGGGCTCTGAATAGGCAGAAGCTGCCTTTTCATTTCCTTTTCATCGACCTCAGATGCACTGGAACACGAAGAAATTCTGATTTGTTTAACTTCTGGGAGAAGGCAAATGTTGCTAGATTGCTAGTTTAAAAAAATGTTGCTATATGTGTTGCTAGTTTAAAAAAAATGCATTTGGGGAGTGATTTTCTTTTTCAATACACATACAAATCAGAATATTTCAGGTGCATGTTCCTGTGCATGGTAAACCCATGCAAGTCTTTTGTGTGAATGTAGAATTCAGAATTCGAATTTGGTGCTCAAATTTGGATTCAGAGTAGAGAAAAGCTTTCACATGGACTTCTCAGTTTTTACTAGATTCCGTTTTCATCCTGGACTAGCAGATCCTGAAGTAATTTCAGCACTCATTCTCCATGCTTACTGCTGCAGCTGGGCTGCCTGCTCCAGTACACATTTGATACTTATTGTCAATACGGTCATTCACAGCGCTATATATGTGAAAAGTCCCACTGAAGCTCATGATGTGGGTAATAGTAACACATCTGGATACAGTGGGGAAAAGATTCATCTAAAATACGGGATTTCAATTCAAGGAATTTCTGAGTCCAGCACTGATGCTGATTCTTTGTGGTTATGTGCAGTTGATAGGACCCTTGAGTGTTTCTGGGCTCCTGAATCCACCTTGGCTGCACCCTACCTCCTATCACCCACACTCTCCCTTCCCAATTCTATAGCTTCTGTTGAAGGGAAAATCCTTGATACATAAGCCCAAAGGAAGCTACAGCAGGCCCCCATCCTGGATAACTGGGGCATCTAGACATGAGGGATGTCCAGGGTGCAAACTTAACGTATAGGTTAGAGCTAGCCTATAGGACTCCAGTGACTGCACTTTTAAGTCCCAGATGACTTACTGGTAATTATTTGCCTGCTTGACCTGGTTATCTTGGAGCTACTAGGTATTAAAATGTCCCTGAACACAGGTAAATTATTTGAAGACGTCTGGAAAAGCTTCAAAGATCTTTTAAGTGCAAGGATCAAGGCTACAATGTTGAGACAAGCTATTGTACAGTGCACAGATTCATGGAAAGCAAGGCTAAAAGGGACTTTCTAAGGTCACTGAGGCTTAAGGTATCCCACCTACCAGTCCGCAGAATGAATTCACCCCACAGCACAAGTCCACCTAGTTTCTCCAGATCACAGGAGACTGAAATGACTCTTAGGGCAACAGGTATAGATCACTGATACTTTCCCTACATACTTCTCATACATAGAGGCAAAGCAGTTATTGCTGTACATATGCAATTTAGGAACCAGGTTCCAAATCCAGCTCTCCAGACCCTTAGTGAACGAAGGTTATACTCAAGACAGCGCTGATCACTTTTTATCAAATGTTATATGGGAGACTCACTAGGGAAAGTGCAGGGGGAGGAGGGAAGAAGAAGTCCTCAGTCTCTTCTCCATTCTCATTGCCTAGTGAGGGGTACACTGCAAAATCTGACAGCAAAGTGACTGCACATGGCACAGCCATGCCTTGTCTTTCCCTACCGCCTCCTATCCCAATCCTAGCTGTGTCCTGGAGGAGTGAGAAAAGTGAGCAGTGCCTACACAAATAGCTGGCTTCACCTTCGCTGCTGGCTTCACCTTCGCTGCACACAGAAGAATGTGATCCATTAGCTCTGCAGTTATTCTTGGATTTGCCACTTGCCTCTCAGAGGGATTCCTAAGGAGCTCGTGAGAGGAACAATAACCCAAGTGCAAAGGGAGGGCAAAATGCCCATCACACTGGCACAACAAGGACAGTTTTGTCCCCCAGGGGACATTAGTCTAACGTGCTCCTTCTGAAGGTTCAACTGCCTGGATGCTCCAATTTCCTTTAGCTACCACGTGTTTTAGTGGGCAAATATAAATAGGCCCAGCAATATTATAATTAGTCGGTGAGTCACTGGCATCTCTGGAATGCAAACCGTGTGCTGCAAACCGCAGGAAAATGGAGACATGCTGACAGTTAAACACAGCCATTTCAGTCTATAATTGCAGAGTACTAGTTTTACAACCAGTACCTCTACAGTAAAATGCCCAAACATCCTTTATAGAGCTACAGAAAAATACAGAGATCATAAATATACTGGCATTTTGTTCATTTGCGCATGCATGTTTCAGAGGTGGGGAAGGAAGTCTCTAGTTAGACAGCTGAAGTCAATCTGTAGTACAATCCATAACGCAACTTCTGCAGTTGCTATACAGATGGCATTTGCAACAACTCAGGAGTTTAGCATCAGAATTTTGACCTTCCCTCCTTGCTCCATTAACGCCACCCAGCGTGGCTTCCACATGCTCATGTTATGTAATGCAGCACGATGGTTGTAAGCATCCCTCCCCAGGGTTAAATCATTCTTAGCATTTTATGGGAATCATTGCAAGTCATTCTGTACTTCCATTGCAGCTTCCCTCTGAAAAGAGCAGCCAGTATCTGTTGGGGAGCGTTCTTTCCTCTGGAGGATAATGTTGAGGATTAGAGTCCTGCCTATTTTTTTTTAATTCTAGAGATCATCCAGATTTCTGCAACCAAATCTCATGTCCTGCAGTCTATTTTAAAAGAGAAATAATACAAAAGTGAAGTTTTAGAACCTCCAGAAGCATAATTCACTTGCAATACCTTGGTATTTCACATATTGTTTCACTGCAATGTATTAGTTATATATGAAAATACATAACGGGCTCATCTTCAGGATGCAAAATGTTATCACTGTGTTGTCCTGCCTGGCTAAAATTAATAGGAGGCCATGATTCTTTGTTAAATGCTGATGAAACCAAAATGAGAAACCGGCAATATGACGGGGATTAAGTATCAGAGCTGGGCTTCTATTTTGAATATTTCAGGGCAACTGAGTTAAACTCTCTTTTGTTTTCGTTTCTCTTCTTGAGAAAAAAAAATAACATGGTACTTACATGGATGCTGTGAGAATTTCATTTAATATATATTGCTTTAAAATATCTCACTTTTCTAAAGAGAAACCATGTTTGCCCTAGTATCTGAACCAGATTTCTTTCTTCTCTTCAAAACCCCCTATGTGTTTTCTAATGCATGCAGCATCATTTATATTCCGAATCTATGCGTTATGAACTGTTAAGCAGGTGCTGCTTCACTTCACCACCAAAATTTGTATCAGTAGCAGAATAAAGCCCTATGTATACCCTTAGCTCTTGCAATCCTATTTTACTGAGGCAGCTCTCACTGAATGCTATAGCTAGTAACTTTTCATTTAAATACTGTGATGCCAGAGTGTCATAGAGTGCAGTCCCCTGCTATGAGAGGTAGCCCTGTCCATCTTTGTCTGCTTGTCTCCATTACTCCTACTTCACAGCTGGCTCCAGGACTTTATACCTCTGACAGTTAGAAAGCTTCCTCAAATATCTTATCCAAACGTATTTCTTGGACAGTTTATACCCATTTTTTTTACTGTACTATTTGTCCTTTAGTTTGAGTGATTCCCTTGTCACCCTACCATTATTCCTTTGGCATCTTTGTGGAAAGCGATCAATCATATCTCCGTCTTCCACCTGCATACTGCAAGATTAAACAAACCAAACTTTTATAATCTCCTGGTTGATAATAGTCTTCCCAGCACCTGAACACATTAGTCTCTTCTCTAGGCTGAACCCATCTTTCCTGAGGAAAGGAGATCTGAGCATAGTTTTCTAAATAAGCTATAACCAAGGCCTGTCCAATCACCTGAACTCTTCCCTGTCTCTATCAGACTCTACCTTATCCTACAATGTGACCTCTGCTTTTTCCCACAACTGTGTCACAGTGCGGCTCATAATCATCTGCTGACTGACTAAGACACCATCAATTCTCAGAGTATGCATTTACAGCGCAAATTTCTGTTACTGATCCCTAAGTGTAAGAACAGGCCCTCTGAACTAATAAATTTAATCCTAAATCGGTCACTCCAAGTCTTTTAGGCCAACCATTTCCTCCTCCTTAATATTCTGATCCCAACCTATACTGTGGAAATTCTCAAAGAACGTAAGACCTATAACTGGATCTTGAGGAGTTTCACTGCTGTCGGCCCTCCAGCTTGATACTTCCTTTCCTATAAACCCTGCCATTCTTTCCCTGCTAGCTAATTTCTGATTCATTTTACAAGTTTTATTAACCTCTAGCTTTTTCTACTTCAGCAATGATTTTCAAAATATTACTGCATCAAATGCTCTGCTGAAGTCCAGCTAGATGAGATCTACTTAATTCTGTTTGTCTAAAGGAAAAAAATGCCTGTCTTTTAAGAAGAAAATACCTGTTTCACCTGTTGTCTCTCTTCCAACTCATGATGTGCTTTTGGATGTAGTTATTCATTTGATTGTGCATGGAATCATGCTCCCTACCCTCAACCTCTAACTTTACCAAATACCAGGCCTCTTCCACTTCTCAGTCCTGAACTGAACACTCCAACTGATGCCACTGGTTCCCTTCATCCCCCAAAGTTTGTCCTTTTACAGTTCATCTTATGAACTAGTCTTTATTTTTTTTCCTTCTCTTTAATCTCTAGTGACTCAACTCCTTAAACTAGAGTGACTCAACTCACATTCACTTAACTGCAGACGCACATTAAAAGGTACCAGGTCATGGTATAACTAGTATGTAAATATGGCATAACAAAAAGGACAATCATTGACGATGTTCTATGTGAAACAATTGCATATGCCATTTGCTAGTGTATCTCACCAAATAAAAAGAGATAAAACTGCCAGAAAGATTTGTTTTCTCTCTGTTAACTACAGTTCTGAAATCTTCTACCTTTCCTGAGAGAAAGAAGATGTTTTGAGAAGTGTATTAATCCTCTGTCCCCTGCAGCCAAAATGAGGATTACTGTAACATCCTCTCTATGGGGCTGTACTTTGAGTCCACCTAGAAACAAGCTTGTGCAGGATGCAGCTGTGAAGTGCTGTGTTAGGAGCCTGCTGGGCTGAGATCAATTCTGGCTGTCATTAAGCTTCAAAGTGGAATGTAACATGCTGGCATTAAGTGCAAAGCCTTGAACAGATGAAGGCTGGGTTAGTAGAGCAAAAGCCTCCCTCCCTGTTACTTGTGAATCAACAAGAAGTCTAGAGACGAACTGCTCTCACCAACGTGAGGCAGCAGGAAGCAGAGGGTTGCTCAGAAATGCAGTCATCCTTAGGGTAGACTATAAAAGCCCCTCAGCAACAGCTAGCAGCACAATGAAGCATTTCAGAAGTGGAAATACAGCACATCATTAAATCAAGAGAAGTCTTCCAAGTACTTTAGCTAGGAGAAGACAACTATGCTCTTCTGGAACAGGACCCAGGGGTTACTGTCCTAAGAAAATGCTATGGAGTATGTAAGGAGTAGGGAAGGAGTGGAACAACATTTAGATCCCATGTTGACGATCTCCAGCATCATAATGACCCTTAGCAGAGTCAGAGCCCCAGCTGAGCATCATTGTCCAGATATAAGATAAACATTTTCTTAATCATAGAAAAAGGAAGAGGAATTTTTGTTGGCTCATCATGTAAGAGCAATCAGATTACTTCTATAAAATCTCTTCTATTGGCAGAGAGGGACCAGAGATGTTGCAGTATTCAGTTACTATAAATAATCTTTTTATTAAGTCATTGTATGGTATGACAAGCCTTACACTTAATGGTGAGCAGAGCATCTCTGGCCTAATATATGACTGCCCTATGTTATCACAGACATATTGCACCAAGGGAAATTCTAATTAGATATTAGGGGAAAAAAAAAGTTCACCATGACAGTGATCAAGCTGGAACAGGTGCCCAGAGAAGCTGCTGACTGTCCATCCTTGGAGATATTCAAAACTGGACTGCAAAAGGCCCTGAGCAACCTCCCTGAACATTAAAGTGGATCTAACTTTAAAGCCCTGCTTTGAGTAGGAGGTTGGACCAAATGACTTTCGTAGGTCCCTTCCAACCTGAACTAGTCTACAGTTCTTCAGACTACCAAGTCACCTCTGAAGTGAAAATGATGAACTACATCATTAGATGTAGATAGTGGCTATCTACAAGCAAAATGGGATTTGAAGGTAAAGGCAAAAATAAGTAACTTTACAGAAGAGCACATGAATTACAATAACAGTCAGATAAACACTGATTAGACATAGGTAGCCATTTACAACACCAGTCTGTAAGGGATCACACAGAAAATGTGAGTCTGAGCAGGGATATCATCTTCCTACTCATTTTGGGCTGCAATTTCCACCACAAATAGGTTCATTCAGAAATAGTAACACAATTTGCTGAATAGTTCACTGTTTGCGCAGCCCAGTAACAGGAAGACCATCAGAATAGCCTGCTACAAGATTTAGCAGTGGACAGCAGCTCAGAATGGGTGTCTGGTGACTACGGGTTTGACCCTGCAGACCAGAAAAGATGTTACCACCCAGCATTATCACAGGCCTAGATGAAACCACACTGCAGCCAAAATAAGCTGCCCACAGACAATATAGTTGGAACTGGTATTTTGTGCGGTGTGAATCCCCCAGCGAAGAAACTCATAGTGAGTAGCATAGCTGTCAGATCTTGGCCATTTCTACTCATAATCAAGTTGCAGAAAATCCTCTTGCCTCCCACTGCTGTGACTTAACTTCTAGGGTCAGCTACAGATATTCTCATTATATCCTCGATGGGCAGATTTTCTCTGCCAACAGCTCAAACAATCTTGTGTCTTGGGTCCCAGAAGAGAAGTTCAGCCCATGCATATGTCTGACAAATAAATTAAGTCCTTAATCTGGCTGGAAAGATGTATTAGAGCTCATAGAAAAGCAGAGATATCACCAGATCTGTTTTCCTCTTGATTTTTCATGAGTGTTTCAGAAGACAGAGTTCTTGAGACTTTTCATCTTCTCTTGTTTTCTTATATACACATATATAAGTATTTCTTTGGGGTAATCATCATTGCACTTGGACATCTTACAACAATCACAAAGCAAATAAATGGATATCTAAACTAACCAAACATGGAGTATTAAAAAAAAAATGTTGTCTCTAAGGCATATTGCATTCCTCTATCTACTACACTAAGCTCCATTGCCTTTTTAATTTGCACCAAATCACAAGAAAGCTCATGATTAATTTGCTGTCAACAAATAACTCTTTTCTATCCCTGCAATTTCTAGTGTACTTCTACATCACTGAACATGTGTTGGACTAAGAAAATACCAACTCGAAAACATGTAACAAATCAGAACATATCACCAGAGGAACACAGTTATACCATTTCAATTCCCAGATGTACAGCAGAAAAGCATGTCTTTTTACCTGGAATCTCATCAGTCTCCCCACTGGTGTGTTTGAATCGGTCTCCTTCTACATGGACATTTGGACACAGAACATCTGAAAAGCAAAAGAATCATGTTAAAAAATTATCACAGACAAACATAACATTTTGTAAGCTCTTGAGCTAACAAAACCTAATTTACTTTTTTTCTTTTTTTCTTTTGGACCAACATGTCCACTGCAACAACTCTTCTTCCTGTCTTTAAGCAACCTAATTGCTTTCCCCTACCCTGTCCCCAGACTGGGCAAGAGAATAAACACATTGTATTTGATTTTGAGCCACTATTTGCTGACCAGCCAGCCAAGAAGTCAAATAGAATAGATGACCTGAGCCTTTCTCTCAACTAGGACATTATTTTGGATTTCTCTCTTTTACTGGTCCATAAACAGGCATGAAGGTAACAAAAACTTAAGAACGTTGAGACTAGGATTCAACTTGCAGATTAGGTTGAATTTGAACAAGATGTTCAAAAGGTTATTGAATGGGAAGACTTGACATGCAAAGATAGGTGAAAAAAACAGAGCAACCAGCTGCACAATCACACGAACTTCCTCTTCTCAGGACACTAGGCCAAAAGTGTTCAGCATGGTCCATTGGTGAAAAACTATGTCCTTGTAAACAAATCCCTCTGGCTAACTGTGATAGTTCATAAGCACATGAAATACAAGAAAAATATTCTCACAACCTTAAATTCAAGCATAGCAGCAGAAGAGTTACTTGTATCATGGCAACTTCTGGAGGCTCACCTGAGATTGCGGTACTGTCCAAACTTTTCAAAAAGGACAGCTCCTACTCAAAAAAACTCACTGCCCCTAAATACATTAAACAGAAACAAGATGGATCCAAAGGACAGGACGATGAAGTGATTTCTATCATGTCAAGATTCCATAACAGGCCGGTGTCAGAGATAGCAAGTGAGGCCCAGTCTCCTGTACCTTACTATATTTTGCTTGTCAACACTTCTCCAGGACCATGACTATATTTAGGTGCCTGTGCTCCCAGGTTTGTTCAAGCAGAAAGCAGCATTAAGTACGACTAAAACTTCAAAGAACGTTCACTCTCAAATACGTGTGTCAAAAATCATGGAAATACCCAGCCTTTGTCAGCCATTTCTCGTGCTCCCAATTAGTGTCAACACAATCGCGGATGAATGCTTTTCTGCAAAGAACTGTCTACCTCTCCACCTCTCCCCTGCCATATATTTGAAGTAACACTTACTTATAATTTGTTTTCCAAGATCAATAGGTAATTTCACACTTGTAAACAATGGGGACAGCTAACTCCAAGAATCAGTTTAATGAGAATACAAAAACGTACCCCTGACTTTTCACTGCATGCACAGCCCTCACATTTATGTCCCTTCTCTAATTTAAAGAACAGCCAAGCAAGGACAGCCAAGTCCCACTCGTTCATTCGCCTATTTGTACACACGATGATACACATATCTTCTGCAGTTGCAAAACTCATCCAGTGACATACAGTATTTCCTGTTACCTGCACCTGAGGTTTGGTATCATTCCTCCAGTATCCTTCCTTGTTGTATTACTCAGTGAGCAACAAGGGCTGGCTGATCCCTAAGGAATGGTGAGCCAGGAGCACAGGGTGACCCCAGCCAGGGCAGGGGTCCTGCAGGGAACCTTGAAGGCTTCCTTAAACTATGTGTGAAAGGCCACCTTAAACTGTGTGTAAAAATACCTCCAAAGCCATGTGACAAAAACCACATTTCTGAGGACATTGCAGCAGCCCTTGTATCTCTCCTCCATCTCCCTGACTCCTAGTAAAAAAAGATCCAATATTCTACAATGTTTGGTAAAGCCTAGCAATGAAATCAGATATTTTCCCTGCTTCATTGTGCTTGTGAGTTCATGGGCCAGATTATTAGCTGTAGCTGAAGCACTCTCAGCTCAGTAGAAAGAAAGGGAACTGCAAAAGCCATTTCCCAAAGCCCCAAGGGCCAACACTGGTTGAACACATCTGTCCACCCCTTCACCACACCAAGGGGAAGCCAGAGAGCAGTCACTATGCAAAGTGTTCATTACTAAGATCTCCCTGTTCCAGTGGGAAGACGCATTTAGGACTAGAGACAATTTTGATTCAATGCAGCAGTACAAAAGTGTCTTCATTCAACTAAGGGTCCAGCTCTGTACAGTTCACTGATTCATTTTTAGTGCTTTTCGAGTACTTTAGAAGTTGCTATCAGCATTTTTTTGAGGAAAATGAAGTATGTGCCCTTCTCTTTGCCAAGCTGAGTCAAGCAAACTGATTTCCTCTGGTCTATTTTCAGGGGCACAAAACAAATGTAGCTGCTGCTTTAACAGATAAAATTCAGAATTCACCACACCAGGAGCTAGTATGGGTTGACAGAAATGATAATTTCATCTGAATTTTAGCCAGAGATCTCTTCCTGCCTGATGGTTTGAAAGATATTTCACTCAAGCCTACTTAAACAACAGGTGAAAACACGTAGTTAATCCCCTTTCCATCAGAGCTCTGCACAACTTTCGGACACAACAGGAAGGTTCTTCTCTTCTAGGTATATCAAAGGCTAAATGTCACCACCTTCTCTCCAAAATTGTCTTATATGCTGCAGGCCTTCCAAAGGCCTTTTCTCTCCCTAGACCACAGTTCTGTTCACTTTTCCAGTGTGTTGAAAGTTTCATTATTTTTATGCTGGAATCCCAAAATTCACCTTGAGGGAATGATATAAAAGCTCTTTCCCATTAAGTTCTGGTTCTGTGGTGGTAAATTATAAGTGAATATTCATGCCCATGTCTAATGCTTCCTTATTTTTTCTTTCAAAGTGTACTTTTACATCTACACCCTAAATCTCCTCTATGCTTCTACAGCATAGTCACTTTTCGGATCTGTATCCATATTCCCCCAGTTAAGAAAGTCAGCATGTCCCAGAGCCAAGCCAACACACAGTCCTAACTACAATTTATTATTATTATTATTATTATTATTATTATTATTATTATTATTATTATTCCTGGTGGTTATAACTGATAAGTGTAACAAAGAAACAAAATAATATTAAAATATTATTCAGCTGCCATAATAAATGGTTTTTATTTAAATTCTATTACTTCTATTTCATGTAGCTATCACTTTGTTCTACAGTATGTTTCAGCCAAACTAAGCTGTCGTTGCTTCCAACTATATTGTTCCTTTAAGTTTTAAAAGGATTTTTCATCTTTTAAAGCTCTAGTAATCATTTAGACTTTCAAGAGCCAAAATTACGCTACCTCTACACTCATTCAACTCCAAGCTGTACTGACAAAAGATTGCTTAGAAGTGTCAAAAGCTCTGTGCAAATGTTGATGTTTTTGCTTTAACTTCTCTGTTTTTTGTTACAATAAATGCTCTTTTGGTTACAGGCATTGATTCAGTGCAGTACACAACATGTTGGAGCCCCAGTCTCCGAACTGGAAGGTGTACAGTTTTTCAGTAAAATAAGCATCAATGGAATCAAAATGACCAAAATTCTGCCAAATAAAGAGTAAAAAAATGGAAGATAGGAATAAGACACAAGAGGTACATGTTTGTGTATCCTGAGAGATACATAAACAAGAATATAAAGTTCTCATGCAATGGTAAACTATTTTTGCTTAATTACAGACATATAAATTATCTCTTCAGCCTTTAATGACATCTTACACCCTCCACTAGGGCAGATTAGAACGAAACATGATTTCCTAGCAAGGAAGTATGAGCTATCAAACACCTCCTTATTTTAGTTTCTGTTCTGGAATCAAGATTATACAGCAAATCCATATGTTCACCCAAAATGACAGCACGACAAGCAGTGCCAACTGGCATTCAAGTTAAAAGTGCTCTGTCCAAAGGCGCGTTTAGAGGAAGGGCAGACCAGAACTGTTCCTCTCCTTTGGCTTTCAGCAAGATCCCTGGCAAACGTGAACATTTTAACATAAAAGAAAGGTGCTTATGACCATTCCTTCTGCCGTTGCCATACCAAACTTTGAGTGAGTGTTTGTAGAACTTCTCCAGACATTGGTGATGTTGAATGCCCAACACACGAGGCAGAAAGGTTAATAAAATCTGCACTGCAGCTACACCTCAACTCATTTGTAAACATTTCAACATTTTGCAGAAGTGAAGATACACCCTAACTGACATGAGTTTCCTGCCACTGATCCTTGTTCCATCTTCTCTGGGCATATTAGAAAATCTTGTAGTAGCTCGCATTTTCTTTCCATACAAGTATTTTGTAAAATAAAGTTACTGCCTCAATTTTTTCCTTCAAAGTTAGTCAAAGCAATACGACTCTTAAGTACATATTGTTTAAAAAGACTCAGCTTTCTATCCAATCCAGGTTAATCTGAATGACTTCTTTGTTCTCAACATTATGTAATATTCTATCTATCTTTTACTTCAAGTTCTTTTACTACAAGTTTTATCAGCAAAGATTTTATGTTTATGCCCACGTGATTTATGGAAATTTTGAATAGCATCAGGAGTGCTATATATTCCTCTTACAGTTGCATCAGAAATGTTCCTGTTTGTGATGACTTTCCACTAATGCCTGCTATATGAGATCAGGCAGCTCTTAATCCATTGTAGAATGTTACTTTTTAATTCAAATGCCAACAGTAACAAAGCCTAACAAATATATTATATCTACGTAGTTACCATATCAACTGAACAGTAATCTCCTCACAGAAAGAAATGAGTTTTGTTAGAGATGACCTCTTTTCCATAAAACTATAATCCTTGAATAGAAATACAAAATAATTCCCATTCTGTAATATTTTTTTCACTGGCTTCCAAATTGATTGTTCTATTATTTTTCTGTGAATAAGATCAAGTGAAATGATCTAAAGCTATATATATGGATCATTTTTCATTTTTTAATAATAGTACATTATCATCATTTCAAGGTCCCATAACTTCACTAATGTTGCACTAGAAATCTAAATGTTTTCCCATGTATCTTTCTTCTCTCTTACTACTGCTGTGTCCCCTGGCAATCCAAACCTGCTGATAACAACGGTATCTTTTGTTGGGACAGCTGAAGAATTTCTCCAAGAGACACTTCTTACAACCAGAAGATCCATCCAGGGCTGTCACTTGTAACCTGCTTTCTCCCTCTAGACATGGATTTCTCAGCAGATGATTTCCTGAATGTAGGAGACTTAGTTGGTTCCTTTAGTCTCCTCTTTCCTTTCTTATTTACAGATCTCCAAATTGTTCTGAACTGTTCTTGGATCCACAACAGTATGAAAACCGAGAACTCAGTTCAACCTTAGTTGAGCTTGAGGTCTTAGTGCTGACTCAAGGACAACGGTGTTACATATTCCCTATTCCAAGGCTGTTGATGTTCTTTACAAATAACCACAGACGCACAGAACTGAGAGATTTGAGTGCTACATCCAGGACTTGCTTTCTCCACCTTGATTCTTGTTCCCTCTTGCTCCATCTTATGAAGTCTGAAACAGAGGAGCATTAGCTTAGCAGCCTTTTGATCAGGTATACACTGCAGCAGTGGCTTAAGTACAAAGAAAAAAGGAAAATGCCATGAAAGAATTACTGTAGTCATGGTAGCCACTGAATCTCAAAGAGAAAC
Organism: Rhea pennata; assembly: GCF_028389875.1. Classification (NCBI taxonomy): domain Eukaryota; kingdom Metazoa; phylum Chordata; class Aves; order Rheiformes; family Rheidae; genus Rhea; species Rhea pennata. The sequence goes on from NC_084664.1 coordinate 158,888,927, forward strand.
TACCAAACTCTCTCTAGAAGATATCTGAGAAAAATTCAGACTACAAGGCACTTTTTTCCTTGCTGACTTTTCTTTTTTCCCTTTTCAACCACTGGATTAGTCTACAAGAAGAGGACACAAGGACCTCCTTTCACCGCAAATCCCAAATCAGACCTCTATGCATGCCTTTCTCAGGGATGTACAGTAGCTCAGCAAGACCCTATGGGCAGGAAACCCTTGGTGGAATGATATGGAAGAACTGCCTTCTCCGTGAGGCCAATCTGAATAGCCATTTCTTAAAACCTCCTTTGGAAAGCGACTTCCCTCATTTGGCAAATTTGGTTAAAGTCAGGGCACCACACCTATTACAGTAACACGCGACCAGCAGTATCATGATCCTGCTGCTCATCAGGGCTTTCTACTGAGAAAAACTCCCCCAACATGCAGAGTGTGAAGCACAAACCCCAGCTGCCTGCGCTCCATCCTTTTGTCCTCAGGACTCTGTTTAAACAGTTTCCTCATTTTCATTTTTATTCTTTCAAGAATAAGCCCTCAGCTGCCAACGATTCCTTCAGGGACTTGTGTATAATGAATGCTGAACATATGTAGCTGTCAAGTTATACAAGAATAAAATGGAGAGGTGAGAAGAGAAACACAAAGAGGTTAAGGCAAACAGTATCTTTTACTATGTTTTGTAGGGTGTTTCCAGAGCAAGAATTTTAATATTCCAGAATTTTAGCACCATACAGTGCATTGCCAGAGTTTCAGCTGCCCTCTGTATTTCAGTTTGCCCTTCCTGCAAGAGCAAACCTCCACATTCTCTTAAAAATCATGATGTTCCCAACCTAAAAATTGGAGTTGTCTCATCCCCTGACACCAACCTTTACCTCCCACAAAACCTACCCATAGATAAGAAAATCATCTGGCAAATGAACCACAGGAAGTTCCGCCTGAATATGAGGGGGAATTTCTTCCCTGTGAGAGTGACAGAGCATTGGCACAGGTTGTCCAGAGAGGTTGTGGAGACTCCTTCTCTGGAGATCTTCAAGGCCCACCTAGATGCAACCCTGTCTAACATGCTCTAGGTGACCCTGTTGAGCAGGGAGGTTGGACTAGATGATCTCCAGAGGTCCCTTCCAACCTTACTGATTCTATGATTCTATGAAATGTAGCCTTCATTAAAACTTCTCTCCCCAAAACTGAGACCAGAACTCAAAAAATTTGCAAGGAATGACTTCTCTTTAGCCAATGTACAAAGATGAGTTCTGGATCTTGTGCAGTTTTCAGAGCTAAACAAGAATAACCTTGCAAGCAAGACAGATTTGGAGAGGTACAATGGGCTAGCTGCATAGAGCAAGCTTTCATTCATTATTATTGCAGTTAAGACTGCAAATTTTTTCTACATTGAAACCAGTTTTCCCATCAAAACCTAAACTAAAAGGGAAGGGCCTGGTTAGAAAGTTTTTCTTAAAAGTTAAGAAGGTTTCATGAAGCCAGTTTCTTGGAGGAGCTTTCTCAAACCACATTGGCTCTGCAGCCTGTTGATGCTGAAAATGACTCTATATAACACTACCTCTCTTTGTTCTTTTTTCCTCTTTTTTAAAAAACACTGTGCATATACTAATATGAAGCCTCAAAATCCAAGTTTTCTTTTTCTACTTTGTAAAATACTTGTCCTTTTAAAAATATACCTCCATGTTCTGCCCATACTGACTGCATACTGCCAATGTTCACTGTTAGATGTTCTTTCCTTACAAACGAACTTATCCTTGAAGTGCCACTCATCCTTGAAAACAAATTCTTAAGGAAGAGACCTGGTATAGCTTTCACTTCATCTATAACGGTGTCACTGACAGACTGTGACTGCATCTATACTAACATTATACTTTGTAGCAAGGAGTAAAACAAGGTAGCAAGGTAAAACAGAACATCAAAGCAATTATATCATTTCATCCTGCAGGTTTAATGCCTAACACAATTCTCATTTCCTTTCTGAAACCACATTGTATCTAGTGCACTGCACAGCTTAAAGATGAGCAATGATAGGAAAATGGACTATTAACAGCAACGTCAGCCAAGGTGAATTCCTCCTACTTCCCCTCAAATAGTGTCTGCAGTGATTCTGGATGAGGTTTTCAGATGTGCACACCAACGTGCTCTATCACCATGTGATGGGCCTCATAAATGCCTATAATAAATGGACAGACAACAACAGACACTCCCCAGAGCATAGCTCGCAGAGTGTGCCAACAGTTATGGCTCAGCCTGCCCCCGAAAATACCACCAAGCTGGTAGCGTTGTCACTTTCTCCGTCGCACCATTATTCTAAGGATACCGACTGGGTCCCAAACGACTGTAGTGGGAGTGCAGATACCTGCATTCAGATAGCTACGGTCTGAACTGCCTCTCTCCCCTTTTATCAGTGAATATGAAATGTGGTGCCTTGAGTATAGGTGCAACCACACATTTTGTGTCCTCTTCAGTAGCTGCCATATTCCATGCAGAAGGCAAGTTAAGCTATTACTATGTATTACAGTGTAGAGACTATTCATACCACATACCTTTAAGGTCCCAGGCAAGAGAATGTTCTTCCTATGATCTTTTTGTAGGAACAGAGAAATGAGCACTCCTTCAGAAGGTAATTCAGAACAGGAATTCAATTTAAATGACTGATTCATTCATTCATTTTTTTCATCCCTGAAAAACCTGGTCTTTCCATATTGATTACAGCGAAAATGTAAGGACACATGGTTCCTAAGTTAGATATCTACCATAAACATTGTAGCTACATCCATCTGGTTAAAACAAGTGTTTTCCTGGACTCTGAGGCCATGGCATGGTAAAGTCCACGTCTACGCCAGAAAAGGGTCTTAGCCTCCAAAATAAGACAGCTGAAGACCACGAATAACTCATGGCAGGTTTAAATGCCAAACTGGGCCCTAAAAATGTTCAGAGAGCATTCACTGGCCAGGTTCAAAAGTCTACCAGAAACCACTCTCTACATCTACCAGTGCCAACGAATGCATTGCATTGCCCAGGGAAGCTTCTGGATACACTTAATTTACAATTTCTGATACAGCCAGTAAATACCATCCTTTGGTAAGAGCTTAGTAACAGAGATCAAATGGAAACTCTTGGGCAAATGTGCTAAATTTATTTTACGGTTATATGTCACTTTTAAATGCATTAAGTTGAAACAAGAAAGTGGGAAGGGGATGTCTGAAAAGCCAACAGATGTTGTATCCTGTTCAAATGGGAACAGGGAACTTCAGAGTGTTCTAGTATTTGCAAAGCACTTGAGGTCCCTTTGAATTTAGTGACAAATGACAAAATAGTTCTTTTCCCATCCTTCCAGTTGTGCCTTACTTGCCCCAGAATTCAGGGTGTTAAGGTAAAAAATACAGTTTTCCCAACAAGTTGTTATCTTTTTTCCCTTTTATCACAATCCACTACAGGTTTTAACTCTCCTTTCCATCTGCTCTGGATCTTGACTCAAAAAGGGACCATCCTACGTCAGGATGAAATGACAAATGAAGTGATGATTACCCAACCCCAATGACACAGGGAACACCAAACAGCCCAACAGCCCTCTCTCCAGGGCTAATCCTATACTCTATCCTTCAGCCCATCTTCAAATCTTCATTGAAAATTACTAGTAAGACTGCTGAATTTTAGTGAAGACCTATCTCTCAAAGAGATACCAACCTTGCATGATTCACTGATAGCCTGTCCCTCTCTAACATGCCCACACAAATGCAGAAAACTCTTTGGACTGCTGACAGCAGACATACATTGTCAAGAGGACTGATGTAATTAGCAGCATTTAAGTGAGCAGCATACAGAATTGATTTGCACATGCTTCCACGGGAATAAATGGCACTGTGGGAACTACGAATATACCATCAGGCCTCTGCGCTTCCCAGCTAATTTGCTTGCGTCTGCCCCTAAACAAATACACAAACTGTGTGCCAAGGAGCTTGTAGGCAAACAGGGGAAGGTTTTGAGGAAAGGAATTAGCAGCTGCAGTGCTTTTCCACCCAGGCTGCTAATGATTGCTATCCTGGTACATGTCCCCCTCCTTTCTCTCTGGTTCCCCTCATCGCGGGAAAGAGATGAGGCTTCACCTTGTTAAGTGAGCTTGATCCTAGTGACCCACAGGGTTTCCCCCAAGCAGCTAATCATCACCTCAGCAGACAAATTGCCAGGCATCACACTGATGATCTGTAAAATATTCAATGGGTTTACAGCATTGAGTTGAGTGTGAGCACATCCTGGGGTCACCAGCAGCCACAGCGACCAGCCCTTCCCCTGCGGCACAGGTGGAGTATGTCACTCCCCTTGGAGGATCTGCTCTTTGCTTTCTTTTTCTTTCCACCAGAGATGTCACCAGTCTGGCTCCCTTGGGTTTCATTGCAGCTCGAGCAATCGTGTTGCTTTCAGCCCCACCACTGTACTCCTTGTGACAATTTTCACCACATCCCCTGTCTGCACCTTGCAAGCCTGCAAGGCTGAGAAAGTGTCCTGCTGGCCCTGCAACCCAGGCCAAGAACAAGATGAAAGGTACTGCTCACCTGGCCGCAGGCAGGCAGAGCTACACCGCTTACCAAAGTAGTAGTCCCTAGAGGTGCAGGCAGATGAGATTAGTACCTAGCTGCTTTCTAGGGATGCAGATGAGGATGAGCAGTTTGTGGATGACAACAGAAAGCAGCCCAGGAGACACTACCTAATCTGCTGACTTTTGTTTGGCTGCAAGGTCAAAGCAGAGTGTGCTCGGCAGCCCAGGCAAGGAGCAAGCGGTATCTCTGCCATTCAGCCAGCACAGTCGTGCTATTTGAAGTCTGCAGCTCCTAATTCAAGGGCTGAACTAAACTCAGGCCTTTCTGGTCTGGAACTGATGCAAATTTTTCCCTCTGGCTTTTGCTAACCAGAAGTTTTCCTTCTGTTCTGGTCTCCCACAAACTCGTTCGATGCAGATTAATTTCAGCTGGCTTTCATCCGGAAATGGATTACTGTTATAATTAGTATTTACTGCTTTTAAGCCAAACAGTAAACAAAACGCAATGGCAGCTCTTGTGTCGTCCTCTGGAAGACAATGTTCTTGTAAGGGAGAGGAAACGGCGAGACTACTGAAATGTGTGAGCTTTCCTAAAACTCTGAAATCCACTCCTGAAGCTCTATGTAGTTATTTGTTCAAACATTCAAAGCAAAGTAGCATTAGTTCACACAACTATCAGAGAAAATTAACCTTTGTGGGTTGGTGTAACACTAACAAGTCATCTTGCTCTACCACAGACCATAGCTCTGCTACAGAAAAGTTCTAGGGTTCATAAAGCAAAAGAGCTCAACAACTACCAAAGCATCACTGGATGTTTCTTAAATACCTTCCACTCTAATATGAGTCAATTCTAATATCCATCACATATAACAAAAAAATATGACCTCCATAGTCCTTAGAAAAAGCCAGGCTGAAATGCCTGTGCTTTATACTTCTTAAAAAACTGATAGAGATTAATATTACATGTGCTAGTGTTGATTTCAGAGATAGGAAGAAAAAAATCTCCACTAACAGGAGGAGATTTTCCTGCGCTTTTTTCCTGCGCTATTAGACAAGTAATACATAATCAAAATTTTGCCAGGAGCAAACCTCACATCAGAGAGTTGGTAGCAACAGCAGCAAAAAATCTCATATAGTGATGTCTGCTTTTAGGACAGACTAAAACATTGTAAAATGCTGCAGATAAGGCAGAGAAGGTGCTTCTGTTCTGTCTGGCTTTTAAAGCAGCAATTCTGTGTTTGTCCTGTAACAGAAACAACTGAGATGATTAAAAATAAACCCAAGCGTGCAGCTTGCCTAGGCTGGCTCTCACTGAATAGGAACATTACAATATTTCTGCTATAAAACCCCATCAATCTCACTTGCGCTCAGTATGTCACGAGAAGCACATCCCCCAAACGAGTCCAACAGAGTGCTGCGGTTACAGTTCCTGCTGCCTGCTGGAAGTATGAGCAAGGCTATCCACTATCCTCCTGCATGCTACAACACAGAAACACGAGTTCAGATTCTTCTTATTTGAGCACTGTTAAAATGGTTAGGTCTCAAAATCAGACTCTATAATTTACTGTAAAGAATATAACCTGCAAAGACTGAAAACAATAGTTTATTCGTTAAAGTTGCTGTTAAACAGTAAGAAACCCAAGCACAGCACACTCTTACTTTACAGTAATTCCAAAAATGAATGAATTAGAAACAACTTGGTTCAAAGCTGGTTTCTATTCAGCTGATCAATAAATATATACTAGTTGTACTCAAATAACTTTCAAGAGAGAAATATAGCTCAAGGACATATTTAAGAGGCAATCTGACTGGCTTTACTATTTTGGTGTAATTATACAACTACAGATAGAACAGTGTAGTCTTCCATGTGGGTATTTTTTGGTATACTGTAACAGCAGCTTTGGGATTTGAACCAGCAGAAGTATAATTATAATCACAAGAGCAAAGCCTTGAAATTTCCCTATAAATACAAGGCTTGAAGGCCAGTTCAGAGTTTGTTTTTGTTTTGTAAAATCACCTTTGCAAAATAAAGACTTTTTTTTAAAGATAATGAAGTGATTTAGCTTCCTCATAGAAGAAGCTGGGATAAAATAATATCGTGGAAGAATGGCCTAAATGGGAGTCTTTTCCCCTTGGGATGCACCTGGTGAATGTCACTGGAGCTAACTACAGGAGAATATGTTTCCTCCATCCCCTTAGGAACGTGCTCGACTCCAGCCTGCTGTTCCACACACAGTCAGCCAAAAACACGTTGCTCAGGCAACACCTTCCTGCTTTGCCAGATCTCTGCTGGAATCCAGCTTTCAGCTTACTTCAACAGTAAGGAAAGTGGCCTCTGGGGATCACACACAGACCCACCAGAGTGACTTCCAGTACAAAGTTTTTTGAGCTGAATCGAAAGCCACAAATGCTGTTTCTTCTGCTGAGGGAGAGCGGAAGATGGTTCAAAGTGGGGGCAGAATGAGATCCCAGTTTTGTCTACACAGCTTCTGGACCAGGTTTAGTGCCCTGAGCTACAAAGCCAACTGTTACACAGTTGGCATTTTTCCCTCCTCACCTTAAAACTCATGGGCTTTCTGGGTTGTAATCCATATCCTTCCACCATCTGAACCTGATATTCAGGTGGGACAACGCTGAGCCAGCCACACACTAGCAGAGTGTGGCAGGGAGCATTCAGGAACCCTGTGGGATGCAGCAGGCATACACATATGTTTCTCATGTCACTGTACAAAAAAACATGTTAATCTTGGTGATTATACCAGGAGTGTGTCTACACATGCATATACACACATACATGTGTATTCTCAGGTATGCTGGTAATGCAGCAAAGGAGGGACACCGCCCTAGGAAAACCCCTCTGGAGGGTTTTCCCAAGCACAACAGTTGACCACATTTTCGCACCTATTCCAAATGATGATTGGAGAAATCCATAAAAATTAAACTCTTCCTTAAGTGACCATCTGCCTCCCTCTGTGCTATCTAAACCTATGCAATACGTCAAATAAAGATACAAAGGACAAGTTGTGGAAAGACTGAGTCCTGGGCTCAGTCCTAGTCCCAGCTGAGTTCAGTTTCAACATGAGTTACATGTATTCAGATGTCTATGCATGATGCTCAGACACCCTCATACTCCTGAGCGCGTGAAAATCATGGGAATAGATTTTCTTTCAAAGTTCTATTTACTTGTTTCTTCCTCAAGTCAAATCAAAATGCCAGAAGCAGGATTTCACTTCTATTGAAACCTTCATATTCCAGATGGCTTGAGGAAACATAAGCAGTGACATAAATGAATAAATTAAATTGGGACAGATACAGGGGTCATGAACCCGTCTGAGACAGGCTACCACTAAAACAGAGCTGCCATTCCCTAAGTGAATGAGCACTGTTCAGCTCTCAAGCTGAGCACACCGCTTCACAGACATTTTAAATGAGGAAAGTAAGCAGGGCTATCACTAGTAGCATCCTCACTTTCCCACTGCCCCTAAATACTCGTTCTCACACTTGCACCCCATGTAGCTCATGCCAGCAAAATTACCTGTGTAATTTCACACACTGAAAAAGACTAGGGAATAGATCTCAAATAAAGCTTACTTGGACAAAAAAAAAAGTCTTGACATCACCAACAGAAACCAGTGGTTATCTTTAGCCTGAACAGCTCCCTGATTAGATCAGTGCTCAGTCCCTCACATGTTTGTGTTGCCACAGGGCAAAGGAGAGCTCAGCATGAGCAGCTGGGAGAAGGGGAGGGCAGGACCTTTGGGTTTCTTTTTTTGCTTATTAACCCATTTGTGCAGGGCTGCAGTGAACACAAAGCGACACAGCTTGACCTAACAAGCTGAATCCATTTGTTGGCCTTCTTAGCTCGGCAGCTTCTCTGGTTCTGCCATCTTAGAGTCTACAGCATCCAGCTGGAAAAAGGACATTATTCAAAATGAATGAAGGATGACAGAATCGAGCCCAGTGGCTTCTTTCTTAGGTGGAATAACTTTGAAAGGCTCGTAGATATTGAACTTTGACAACTTTACTGGGTTTTACAGCTCTGAAACACACTTTAACCCAGGCTGAAAGCACTCAGTTCATTTCTGATTCACATTCTGTAAAGTAACTTTAGTCCAGTTTTCATTTTATCGCAACAGCCTTATCCAGCTGCAAGTTCTTGTTTCACCATGTCCATACTTTCTAAGAAGGATTGCATTAGACTTGGGCATGTAACTTCTGCTGGCATGCACAGGAGTCCCGCCTCTCAAGTTTAAAAGCAGTTGAAAGAAAAGCAAGTACCTGGGAAGGGCTTTTGGTCACATCTGCCCCTCTCCTCTCCGCTGCCTACACAAATGGTGTTAGAAAGAGCCTAGAAAGCAAGTGCTTGGGGCTATGAATCAAAGCAGAAACAATATCTGAGCTCTGTTGCTCTGGCCAGGTGCACACATTTGTCAAACACGGTCTTCCTCTTCCTCCCCCAGCCCCCGTCCCCATCCCAAAGCTTCCTCCCTCAAAAACCTCATCTGTTAAAGAGATAAAAGAGGTCTGAAATTATACTTCAGACTAAATAACTCTGCAAGAAAGGGAGGGAGAATCAACCCCAAGTACAAAAAGGAAACTTTTTAAGAGACAAAAAGCATGCAGGTATCAGTCAGCAGCGACTATCCCGCCACTTCTGCACATAAAAATCTTCATTTCTGACTAAGAGACTCTCTGTGCTGGAAAAGCTCCCATTTTTCAAGCCGTAATACAGGACTGTGCAATATCCATGTGTCATCTTATTTGTGCATTTGGAATCAAAATGTGCTGTTCTTCTGTGAACCAGCCAGTGCCTCAGATTAGTTCTGAAGGACAACTCTCAGCAACTGCTCATACTACATATTTCTTTCCAGTCTGAGACATAAAATGATTTTAGAGAAGCTCTTATTGACTCAAGGAAGCACACGTTCACTGCCATCAAACGCCTCAGCAGTTCAGCAAAAGAACTGAACTGTAGTGAAATAGCTCTCCAGAAGGTGTCCCTGCAGAGTCACTGCACGTTTTAAAGCACGAATGCCCAAGGTTTTTCAATTTGCAGACCCCTACTTTTTTTTTTTTTTTTTTTTTTTTTCCCCCAAAGACTCCGGAACTTGTATACTTGTATATCAAATTTAGGCCAAGTGACAATTGCTTTTCTTCCTTTCAGACTGTTTTTCTAAGTTATGCCTCTGCAGACCACATAACGGACACTGCTGGAGTAGCCTGGAAATGAAGAAGCTCTCCTCGTACCAGAACCACACAGGCACTGAGAGCTGGATAAACACTGTTATCACTGAGACTTTTTTCCTTCCACATATATTATCCCAGATATTCCTCCTTCTTTCCCCATTAGCATAGCTGCAGATTACAACTAGTGCAGCCATGCGCCCCAAAATGGTAATTTCTGGAGCTCTTGGTAACAGTTTAGCAATTATTTCTCATGCTATACAAACAGGACATTGAACAGAGAATAGAAACAGAGGGAAACAGGGATAGAGTTTGGACATTCATGTGTCCCTGCACACCAAAATGTCCCAGAAACCCTGGGAAAGTGGGAACGATACATGAAAGCACCCTGAAGAAAGCTCCCTGGAGGTCACTCTCCATTGCCAGCGAGATCCAGAAGCGATGGGGAAGATGTATGGGTGCTTGTTTCAGAGGAGTTAGATAATTACGGCATCAGGCACTGATCAGTGCAAAACTGTTATTTGGGCTGGGCCATAATATCCATCTCCTCATGAACGACGGGAAACGAGTGTGGCAGTTTTACTTCTTAGGGAAGCTTTCTATGCAGCGAGGTTTGGCTTCAGCTGTGTAACCAAAGTAGAAGGAGAACTGGGAGGGGATGTAATGCTGTCTTAAAAACTGCAATGCCTAAAAAACTTCTCACCTACTTTGGGTAGGTTAGCTTTAGACGAATGTGGTGAAGCTTAGTGCATGTTTACTTGATGTAGCCTGCAGAGGTAAAACCCTGTGGAGATACAAGGAGTGGATATTTTATGCTCTGAACTGATTATTTAGGCTGCTTTTGGGAGAAGTTACACACTTCTGTTCCACAGGTCAGCTATTGACGTTGTTGGGCTGGAGTCATGCTAGCTGGGAAGACCACCGATGGCATCTGCCAATGGTAATCTGGTGTTTGGAAAGGATGGAGGGACTGCAGCTGGGGAGTGTGGATGGCATTTTGAAGTCAGGTCTAAGACGGAGAAATTACCCCAGATCAAAGATCCCAGGAGAACGAGTTTGTGCTTGCAGAAGTGTAGTGGGGTACAGAACTGCACTGGGACTTTGCATGTTAATACAAAGACACGTAAGAAACAAAAAGTGGTAAAGTCTGCAAGAGGATTAGACTAGAAATATTAAAGCTTTTCTTTGGCAGTTTCTCATAAGATTATATAGAATATAATTACCATTAGCTGGAGTGGCCAAAACATAAAGCCGCTAAAAGTGTAAGTTCATTACAAAAATTATGGAATATACACGAGAGGGGCCTGTGGGGGATGGAGAAGGGGAGCTAAGAAAGTTAATCCACTTCTTAAAAACTTTTAATAAGTCCAAAACATACTCCCCAATCCCAGCGTGGACCACTCTTTTGGCTCCTTGCCACCTTTAACTCTAGCGCAATGGAAACCGGATCCATCAGCTCAGCAAACGCTGACAGTGAACAAAGACCCCACTGCCAGGATTTGCTGGCACCAGCACCATTCCCACGCATTGCCCCCTGTCCCCTCCGGAGAGCAGGACTCTATATGACATGTTTAGTCAAAGTGCCCCTGCCTGGCACCAGTGCCCGGAGCTTTGTCCTCCTCCCCTCCCAATTTTTTTTTCGCCTGTCTTTTGGAGGGCTGAGCTGTCTGAAACAGCCAGGGGGGTTCCCTTGCACACGGAGCAGACCTCATTGTACTCTGCCCCAGTGAGCACAACTAATAACCCACAGCTCCCCGACTTTAATTGAGGCTCTGAATAACAGAAAGAAAGTACCAACCCCTTCCACAAAGGCAAAGCCACCCTCGCCGCGGAGCACAGCTGCCACTCACACACGTCTGCACCGGTATTTCACAAAAGCTGGTCTATTTGCATGGAAAGCAGCTATTACAAAAACAGATACAGGCAAACAGAGGCCAGGGTGAATTCCATGAAGTCCCCATGGCAGAGAGCATGTGTAGCACCCAGCTTGCTTAACTCCAGCAGCCTGGTTAAATGATTTTGTCCCGTAACAGGATTTTCTAAGCAGCTGTGGAAGCCTAGACAAATGACATACAGGCTGGTGATGAAAATTATTGCAAACCAGAGGGTGTTTTTTCAGCTTGGAATACAAAGCAGATTGGCTTTTCTGCAGGCACTGGTAAGAAAAATACTAATTAGTGCTAAGTGTAGTGATAGCCCAACTCTTTTGCTTAGTAACTCATTCATTAAAGTGAAATTAATCTGGATTTAGATCAATGTAAATGAGCACAGAACGTAGCTGGGTGTTTTGTTTTGTGAACGCCCATCTGCTGATGTGGCTGATAGCATAGAAACAAAGCTAAAAGCACAGGGCTTACGTAAACTAACCACTAACTAAATCTTATCATTAATAAAGTAGCAGGGCCTACTTTGAAGTAGTGATGTATCCTGATATGGCTGCTAACATCCACTACTGTTTCTGAGGTTGATAAACATTTTGGTGAATTGAGATTAATCTACATGAGGCTCACAAAGGGAGCAAAGAAAAAACACAGGTAAGGTCCTCTACTTGAAGAGGTCTGAGATAGCCTTGGCCTCATAAAAAAAGATGCATCTTTATATAATAAGTTACATTATTGGCTTTGGCCATGAGTTCCCCAGCACCTTTGTATTCCACTGGGCCCCTTATCCCTGCAGCATTTCAGATTAGACTTTGTGGTTCACTGTATGAAAATTCAATCCATGTAGAGCAAGACACCAGCAAGCATGGGATTGTGTAAGGACTAGATACAGACCTGATAATTGCACTACTAAACACAAAAAAATGCAGTCAAGATTAGCTGAAGAAACACTCACCAACCTCCAAAAATAGTGTAGTATGTTCCAGTGCTTCCACACCCAAATGGTCCCATCTGCTGCACAGAGTCCAACACTTCTCATATACTTCTATGTTAACTAGTAAAACCAGTCTAAACCTAGTCTTTGGCTATGAGAGCAAGAGGGAAGAGCTAGACTCTTCTCTCCACTCCCCTTTACTCTGAAACGGGATGCCACACTCCTGTTGCCTATTAGGAATGTTTCCTCACTTGGGACTGTGCTGGTCCATGAACCATGCCTGATCACTGTTTTGAGAGCACTCATTAGCACAGAGCAAAGCTATCCCAGGGAAGGTCCCATGGCCTATGGTAGGACAGCGCCAGGGCCAAGCACCATGCTGGCAGTGGCATAGCTTATATGGTAACGCCTGAGCTGACAAAGTACGTCTCTCAAAACTGCATTTCCCTTTCCCTCACTGTGCATGCAAGTGTACAGTCAGGTTCCCCATCACTGCTCCTCAGCTCAGTCATCTACCAAGCAGGATGCTTTATTGAAGGTGGAAGCCTTCCAGAGCTCATCTGGGAGCTATCCAGGACCAGCAATGATGTGGTTTAGTTACTCCAGCTTTGTTTAGAATAGAGTACAGAGAAGACAAGGACTTGTTTAGTCCTTACACTACTAGTGACAGCTACTACTAACAGCTTAAGCTTAACCAGGACACTACCTTAAGCTACCAGTGGTAACTGTCCTGCTGGTGTCAAGAAGAGGCAGGTAGAATGCCTCCCAGATGAAGGTGACTCCATCTTACATAGAAGCACTCTATCAAGCAGGATATGATTTTATACGACACATAGTGTTACAGAAAGAGATTTTCATTCTAGAAGTAAGACAATGCAGGAAAGAGTCCCTTCGAAGTCAGATTTGACCCATACCATCCACGTGCTTCTACTTTTTTTTCCTTAGTTTGTAGGTAGCGCACACTAGCCATCGTATTACAGCAGAAAAAACTGATCATGTTTATAATTACCAGGCCCACAGATAGTTCTTGAATTGCTCCACCGCTGCACCTCCAGGAAGTGGGCAGGACAGAGGGAGAGATACGGACCCAGCACTCCCTGAAGCAGGCATGAGCATATGCCCTACTTCCCCGTGAAGTGCTAGATATATGACAATGTTTTCTGTGCCCTTAACTGACTCAGGATTAGTTACTGAGAAACACCTTGGCAGCCTTCCAGGCCACCACACAAGAGAACCACTCTATTGCCTTATGTACAAAGTCTTCAATTTGTCTCTAATTATCTCCATTAGTGTGCAGTTTGCCTTCTAATCAGTGACATGTTTGCCATTTTTCCTTCTTCCCATCTTCCACTCATGCCAGGGTCAAGTTGCTGCAATGGAACAACTCATACAACACACATACAGATTTAAACAACCCTCCCAGCAGGGTCTGCAAGATCAGAGTCTGACAGAGAGCCATTCTGGTGGTTCTTCCTTTGGAAGAATCCATAAAGAAAATGTATTGATGAGTTTTCAACTGTTTGTTCAGCTTCCACTGTCACAGTCACAGATTTCAGAGCTACAGAGAACTACGACCACCATCTAGGCCTCTGTTACACAGGAGAGCAGATACATCACATCCTGCAGCATAATCTCCTAGTGCAGGAGTGATTTTTTCCTTTCTCAGAAGAAAATGTTGTTAAATATGAAAGTTTGAGGCTGAGCTGAATAAGACCATATCTCCTACAAAAGCATCAGCCTGCATTTTAGAGATGAGTGAGGGAGATAATCTTCTGTCCTCCTTGGTGATCTTGTTCCAGTGATTAATTATCCTCAGAGCTAAAAAAGCAACTCTTTCCCCTTGTATGCCCCTTCTCCACCTCCGGTTCCTACTTTTGTCTCTGCTGAAGGGATCAAGATGATCAGTGTGCCACACTATTTTTCAAAGTGTTTACGGTCTGTTTTACAGTGCAGAGGTTATGGTGTACTCCAGAATTTCCAAAAGCACAACAGGTTTTAACAGCCTGGACCATTGTTCAGATGTTTCCACACCCACTCAAAGGCATGATGGTCACTGATGGTCAAAACCCCTAATATATTTCCTTTCTTTATTCTACAGCTGGTTCAGGAATTTTGGTCATTAGCAGGGCTAGTGTTTAATGTGGCATGAATATTCTAAGTCAGTGCAAGGTCATTTAAAACTCCTAATAAAACAGCAACTTAAAGCTAAAACTCTGATTCAGCCTAAAGCAAAGAGTTATGCACTAAACAGACTAACAATCTTCTTATAAGGGAAGTCAAGTGTCCCTTATAAGGGAGTGTGTTACTGAGATTGTTGTTTCTCTGAATGTAACAAAGGTGATATAACAAAAATGAGAAGTTCCAGAGGGACTTCACAAGCCTTTTTGTAAACATGGAGAGCTTAAAGAGTGAACAGGAATGGTATCTCTGGGTGGTGAAGTCCTTATGAAAAGACAAATTCATCCCTGACCAGCAGCAAATCTTGAATCATGAGACAAAGTCACACCTATTGTAATCACCAATCAGGAATTAATTTGAACCTATACTTTTGAAAACAGAGTCAGTAGACTAGACACCAGCTGCATTTTCTATGCTGATCTGAAAGGAGGGCTGTGCAAGCACCAGCTTGGGAAGGAGAGAGGGGGAATGTTTTAGAGGCTCTAAACTCTAAACTATAGGCAGTACCAGTACCTGGTCTGCAGCGCTCTCACATCTTCCACAGTTATGGAGCAAGCCCAAGCATGCATCGCGTATTCCAGACAAACACAAAGCTGCACAGAGAGATCCTATTATTTGCAATTTTTGCATTCATTATTTCAAACATATACATAACTGTATTCATATATATAGCTAGTAAATGTAAGTGCTTCTTAATTAACATTTTCGTGGTGTACATTATTAGAATCAGTCCTGAGCTGCATCATTTAACCTAAGACTGTATCTGCTGCCCACACTTCAATTTCATCCTTGTATGCCTTACTTTCGCTGAAAAGAGGCATAGTAGAGGCAGAGTATCCAGCAGGAAAGGCAGAATTTTCAAGGAGTAGGCACAGTGTTATTATTTTCCTAGGTGAAAGAAATCATTTAACAAGTGCTATCACACCAGCATAGTGCCTCCCCATCTACAAACAGAGAAGTGTGGGGAGAACTAAACTTGGCATCCAGGCTGAGGTTTCAGACAGAGAGTGATATGAAAAGTTCATTCTAAGAGTAGAAAAATGACTGATGCCCAGACATTGGTTTCTCTTTATGTATTTCAGCTTCATTTTTATAGGTCCTACCAACTCTAGGAAAATCATGCACAATGTGTAAGGAAAAAAAATAGAAAAAAAAAATAAATGAAGGTATACAATTATAGATACATTACACGTACATGTCTGCACTCCCCGCCTGCCCCTCCAAAATTACATAATTAAACATCTACTGATTTAATGAAAACTCAGTCTGTACTATTCTGAAACTAAGGCACTCTGCTCCCCCCGTGAGAGCACAGATCCACCCAGCACGAATAACATGTTTAGCCAACCCTGTGGTTTCCGTTCCCTAGATTTTATTTTCTTTTACTGAAAGAACATAACTTGATTCACATCCAGTCATATATATATATATAGATAGATAGATAGTTATAGATATACATATATATATATATACATATACACACACTTCAAAAAATCCCTTAGCTGATGCTACAAAAAGAAGCAAGGGCAGAAGAGAAGGCAAGCAAGGAAGCTGGATGGAGTCTGCCTGCCAAGGGGTGCTATTTCAAGCTAGGAGCTTGGGGGATTCTGCCATCCCTTGGGAGATCTGGAGTCCCACATCAGTAAACAGCCAGGAAGAGCCTGCATCCACAAACGGATCATCAGTCTGCATGTTCCACTTAGTGTCTTGATCAATACTTCATCCACCGCTCAGAGGTGACCCTGATAAGCAGGGAGGTTGGCTAGATGATCTCCAGAGGTCCCTTCCAACCTTACTGATTCTATGATTCTGTGGTTCTGTCTAGTCGCAGATAGTGGCTCCTTGGGCTATGCAGCTTCTGTGCACTCAGTCCCATTGCTTTCTTGTAACAGCAGGTTATTTGGAAGCTTATGGCATAATGAAGTGTGGATGGGGGGGGGAACCCACAAACAAACAAACAAACCTCTCTGTGACTATGAACTTACTGGCATAAACTTATTTGTTCCTCCTGTCATTTCATCCTCTCCTCCCACCACAGCAGAGAGTTAGGGGTAGAAAACACTTTTCCTGAAAAGTTGTTTTTTCCCTGTACATTTTGTGGCGAAGGGAAACCAATTCTTGGGAAGAAAGGGAACGGAAGATGAAAGGGTCAGCTTTGCACAATTACAGCCTCTAGTGCTCCTGCACTGCACTAAAGTAGCATCGCCCCGGCACAGCAATGACAACGCCTGTCAGTCAACATCGGAAGAGACGTGAGAAGAAACACCATCTGGTGTCTGTATGGAGCCATCCTAGGTCTCTGCTGTGGGCTGGACTGTGCCAAGCACACTAGGACATGCTGGGATATCAATACCCTCCCTTCAGTACTCCCACAAGTACCCAAGAATCGTCTAAAAGGAATTTCTATATTCCCTTTAGATATCTTCCCTTTAACCATTCTCTTCCCTGCTAGGAGAACAAGCTATATTTTAGGGTTGAAGAAGATGGATCCTACCATCACGTATCTCAGCTTCAAATCATATCTTTTTTATGCTTGGGAACACCAAGTTTCTTGTGCAAATCTGCAGAACTCCTCATAGTGAAGGGAACTGCACCATATCTAGTAGTAGATTTGTGCTTTAATGATCCAAAACATTGACCAAAGTGGTGAGAATATCACAGAAACCCAGAGCTGGCCGTGCTTCAAGAGACAAAATGGAAAGAGATATGGATAGCTCTTTCAGCAGCTGAGATAGTCCTTTAAGGTAAGGCCTGAGGACTACTGGGAAATATCAAGGAACTTGTGTCACTCTTGCAATGTTTTAACACCTTAATCCCAGCATAAAGTATATGTAAATCAGGTCACCCAACATCTTTCCTGCCCTGCTCTGCGAGCTTAAGAAAATCACTGGATTTACTAGAAATAACTCAGCGTGATGTAAACAGCTGTACAAAGTTATCTTGCCACACTATTTCATGCAAAGTAATTGATAGTGATACGTTGCTTAGCATGAACATGGACTCCATGGTCTACATGAGAGCCACAAAATATATCTTCCTTCTTCAGCAATAATCTAAACTAAGGCCATGAATGTTATAAGTTGCAGTAAAAAAAACAAAACAAAAAAAAACAAAAAAAAGAGAAAAGAAACAACCTGCAGTAGGATATGAATAAGAAAAAACTTCCTTGTTCCCAGGAGACCAAGAGACAGGTTTGGAAATTTCAGTAGGGCGTAACAGTTTATGATCAAAGCATATATCCATGAAAATCATAGGAAAAAAAAAAATAAAAGCTGAGACTCTTCTTATTATAGGCCCCCTGCACTAAAACAAATAAATATACCCACATGCAAAGCCAAATTACTTGAGAGATATAATCATCTCAAAAATAGTTCACAGAACTGAATGTGGTGACAGGGTGTAGTAACCTATCCACTAACTTCTTTTATTCAGCAGTAATGTGTTGTATTCTTAAGCTGACTGTAAGTATCTAGCACTGCATTTTTAACTGAATAATAACATGCACAAAGGGTTTAAAGTAAAAAAAAAAAAATCCCACCCACTGGGATAAATTGCCAGTTATAGATGAAAAAATCCTTGACTTGGAACCAGACATAGTGAAGAGACTCCTCTGTACCACCTTAAATTCTCTGAAACCAGTGTCTCAGAGCATATAAAGCTATGAGCATATAAAAAAAATCAGTTTGTAAGAAATAGAAATTAATTTACAGAATACTATCAAGGCCATTATGGAGTCAAAGAACAGTTTATCAGATACGTACACAAACCAAACATCAGCTGCTATGCTTGTTACTGGGAATAAGAACAGCTAATGGAAATAATGTTGAATTTTTAGGTTTGGAGCTGCTCTACAAATCATGGAAATTTTATATTAGTCTTTAAACAGTATCTTTAAATAAGTCTGTTAAAAATCAACATGTATGACTCAGTAATCTGGCACAGAGCTTTCTGATAGCTTGGAGGAATAGTTAGCAGATATCTCCCCAAATATATTGATTTGTAACTAGCATAGTAAATTTTGTAGGACATTTTGCCTTTTTTTAGAGCATGTTATATATTCATGGTTCAGATAAGTCTCACGGCCTGTGTGATGCAGCTAAGATAATGATGACTCCCATTTAGTTTATGCTCTCTTAACCTTTTCATTAAAGCAGGGAGCTTCTGAACAAAAAGGCCTCGGAGTCTAGAAGGGGAAATTGTGTCTGTACAACTGGAGTTGTGATTCCAGGCTGTAAATAAGCTTCACTACAGCAAAAGTGTTAATGTTTGCTCTCCAATACAATTTGTAGGATAAAATGCTCCCAAAACATACAGGAAAATATAGAGTCAAGAACTGGAAAAAATGTATATCCAAAGTTCTTAATCTAGACACTTAAGAGACTTTCCAAAGTGCTAAACAGACCTCTTCTACCTCTGCTGGAGTTGTGCACAAGTAGTGTTTTTTACAAAAAGAGAACTGAGATTGGGTTTTAGGAGTCTGAAATCAAGGGCCTGCCTGGATCATTTTAATCCTCTGAGACTTGACCAGATGAACTGTCTGTCCCAGACACGTCCCCTATAGATCATGATACTTACTGTGTATAGTACACTTATATACAAAAAGCAAAATATTCCAAACAAGCCATGTTGTCTTCCAGCAAGGCAGAGGCTACAGCATAGCTGCCTGTGCAAATGGCACGCACAATGAATTCATCTTAAAATTGAATAAAGATGTTTGTAGTTACCTATCTAGAGCTAAACATATATGTAGAAACTCTGTTGATTCAAAGACATTTGCCATCTTCTAGTCCTGTTCATAGCCCCAAACCTACACGAAGCACTAGTATTCCTTCCACTGGGCTTTTTTACCAGGTCCTACATGTCAGTTCTTAAGGTTGACAGTATGAGATGACCAGTATGGATGAGTAACAGACTTGGTAACGTAAGAGGGCTCTGTGGTCCCAGCTAAGGTCCTTTCCAGTTTCATTCCAGTATGTATGAGAACAGTTTGTTTCTGAGCCTGACTTTACTGCAGTGAAAACCTCAAAGATCATTAAGCAGAAGCGGATTTGTCTGCCTATCTCCAGATGCATCCTTCCTGCTTCGATTAACAAGAAAAAGGCTATTCACACCAAAGGTGTCTTTCAACAACAGTAATTAAAATAGCTGTCTCCTTCTCTGTTACTCTTAATTGTATGTCAGCCCTTAGTTGGCTTTAAAGTATTGTTTCCTTGGTACAATGAGTCAACAGACTGCAGCAGGCAGTGTCACAACGCATTTTTTCTTCAGGGGCCAATTTGTCACAAAAAAAAAAAAAAAAAAAAAAAAAAGAGAGAGAGAGAGAAAGAGAGAAGACACACAGGAAAAGACAGGAGCCCAATTTTAAGGATTTCATACGATTTGGCAGTACATTGTTAGACCCAAAATGACATATTTGATAACAGTTTCCTTAATTTACATTGTATCCTGCGACTGCACAACTGCCATGGCTTCAGACAGCTAGACAAGAAACACAACGCACAATTCTGAGCAGCAGAAGCCTGAAATGGCACAATATAATCAGGCTGGCCTATATACATGTCTGTAATGTAAATCCCAGAAGACTGATTTACTGGTACAAGTAACTAAATACTATTGTATTCACAGAATACCATGGGGAAAGATTCAACTCATTTGTTTTTGGCCGTCAAAATGAGGAATTCAGTACGAGCAAGTTATCTAAGCTCTCTCAAAAGTTAATGAAAAGAGATAGGCCTCAGAGACTGAATCATGCCACCTGTCTTGGACAGTCTTAGAAAAGGATGAATCACTCTCTAGAGGTGTCTGTTTCTTTCCACTGACTAGCAAAAGTCCAGACAAATAATTTTCAGACTGTTGAAGTTAAGCGATTTGAATCCCACTGAAGATACTTGAAAGTAAAGACACTATATTGTTTAATTCAATTTATAGATCTCAGTTCTGATCCAAAAATTGCTTTAAACTCAGAAATGACCTTAAGAAATTAGTGTGATTTGCCAAAAAGCATTAGCACTAGCAACTAAAATTCTGCTCCACCATCCTACTTGTGTCATCTTAATATTGCAGCCTCTCACAGAGATGCTACGTCTTCACTGCCAAAAGTGAGAAGTTTTTATAGCAGATAACTAATACACGTTATCTATCTTGCTATAAAATCCTGGGGGAACAAAGCATAGTGATTTCTACTGCCATGTAGCTAAACGAAATCTAGCCCAGAGGTAGTAGATTGGGTTGATCTTGCCTAGTTCCATGGCACTAAAAATGTCCTGTATTTCATCTTCACTAGGGCTTTAATGTGTTATGGCTTTCTATCTAACTCATTGTAAAAAAAGACTGATGCTTCTGGCTGAAAGGGCACAGCTTTATTTTCTAGAGTTAAATGTGTGTGTGTGTGTGTGAATGTCTTAATTTCTAGAGTACAGATGATGTTACAGACAAGCTGTATTTAGCCAAGCTAAATTTTGACTATTAAGCTGCAATGAAATGAAGTGAGTTTTGAAACCTAATATTGAACTAGACTGCCATTCAACAGTTTAAGGCAGTAAGTGACCACTGTGTCCACTTGAGCTATCTTCCTTGAAGACATCCTCCCTACTTCTGATCAGCATTAGCATCAGTACTTACCATTCCCAAAATGGAGGGCATGCCTAAAGGCATTTTATGCAGAGCTGTGAACTGTTCTCCATCATTTGTAAGTGCTTAATACAGCAGAACTTGTTCCAACCTCTTATTTGCATTTTAAAGAAACTAATTATTGCCTTATGAAAAAGCAATTTCCCTAGGTGTTCAAAATGCTCCCACTGCTTTTGTTTCATTTCATAAACAGATTATCAATTTGAAAAAAAAGGAATTTGGTCTTTGGGTGTAACTTGTAGAAACCTTGATGGGATTGAAACACCAACCCTGCAATTTACTAACAAAAATAGCCCACCAGCTAAACCATGCACCATCTCTAGCGCTGTGGGGGAAAATATTCTCAGCAGACCAGTGCAATATGATTCAGCTTTGTTTGTTGGCTCAGTTCATTAGAAAAGAAAGTAAGAAGTGAAATTAAGTTGCAGAAAAAACTGATAACCTTTACAAACTTTCTACAGAAGAAAGTGTGCACCAGTTCATGTTACCAGTTGATGGAAAATGAAATGGTTCTGTTATTTGAGTGTGAATTCCAGCATTAACATCTGGATTAAGATCTCCATTGCAGACAGCAAGGTTTATAGGCATCAGAGATATGCCTAAAGCTTCAGAATAAGCCCTCTGAAATTTAAATTTAAATTTAAACAAGTCCTGATTTGGTCCTGGGAACAGGGATAAATTTCATTGTCTTCTAAATACAGGTCAGCAAGACAGAAGTGGTGGTAGCATTTTCATCTCAAGGCTGTAACGGTAAGTGGTCCTGGCTAGCTTGTTTCAGATGTTGTCAAATAACAGATACATTAACGAAGTCAGAGAACATGGTTTCACAGTCAAACTCTTCCTTGCTGTGAAATTGTTTCCAAAAGTAGTTTCACTTTCAAGTTATATGAAGACACCTGCAAAACGTCACAAATTTTCTAGTGAAACTATTTGATTAGAAAATAGCTATTCACCCAACCCTTTTGTTCTAAGCAAACTTTTGCTGAAAAGCCTCAGGGGCAAACTGCAGCACCGGCTGTGTCCCACCACGGAGACCTAGCACCCATGATGGTACACATCTAGGCTCACATGGTCTAGTGCAGACTTACCTGGGATTTTAAGATCTGCATTTCTCATCGCACATCCTCATCATAAGATTTGGAGCTTGAACATATGCAGCCAGGAGCAGAAAAACCCTGAGAGACCAAGCTCATCATTCCACTATGAAGCTTACAGAAACATTCATTTCACAAGAAGCTGCAGGTTTCAGGAAGCTAATTTCAGGAAAAGTATAGTAGCCTATGGCAGGACCTTTAGTGCATTATATGGGCTTTCATATGCTCTGACTAACATTCGAGCTTCTCTGTATCACTTGCAGTAAATTCTACCAGTTCAATCAGCAGAACTGTGACTAAGTCTCCACAGCATGTTTCCAGATCTGGCTTTCCATTTCTTAAATAAAAATATAACCCCAAACCAAGGGAGAGAAGAGGAAGTCTTTCGCTCATAGCTGCACCTAACCAGGACGAGTGGCTGTCCCGATCTACATAAAGCCTATGGTGAAAGATACCATTAGATTTTCGCGGGAATTTCTAGAATTTGCCAAAAAACTACATCAAGTGTAAGAAAAAGGGCAAGCCTAGAACATTAAATAAGTGCTCTCCTTTCAGTGTGAGGCCAGCTTAGGGGGTGTTGATGAAGGGAGAAAGAAGCCCTGACTACACAAAAGCTATCCTGCCCTGCTGAGGTTTAAAGGCCCTTCAGCTTTGCGAAGGACATATGGCAAGAGATTGCTTCTCATCTCTCTATTTTGCTTGGACAGAAAAGCTTGTAACTAAACCTGAAACCTCAGAGGTTTTTCTGTGCCTTGCCCAAGACTCCTGCTGAGCGTCTACCCAGCTGCCCTGACCTTGGCCCTGCCCCACAAGACTTCACAGATTATTCTTTCTACTGAGCACTCCTCATCAGTTCATTAGAAAACAAACACCAAGACAGACAGCGTTACCCAAAGGATGAGTCCTCTCCTTTACCCCACCATTTGGAGTCTACTGGAGCAGACAGAAAGCCTCCTCCTGTTTTCAGCTGCATAACTATTGAGCTCTACGGCCTAATTTTTGAAAGTGCTGAGTATCCACAGCTCCTGCAAAATCAATGAGGGCTGCAGGCACTGTTGAAAAACAAGTTACTAATAACTTTTAGCACATGACAATACGTTCCAGCTTTTTGTCTGTTCCTTTTTCTGTATTTCTCTTTCATTCCAACACTGTTTAGAAATCTCTCCCATAGTCACCATATTTTTCCTCTTTTTGTTCTCTAAGCGGCACATTACTTTTTCATAAGATGTAATTTCTTCTGCCACTGAGACCCATACTTTTTCTGATTGTCTCAATGCTTCTTTCTAATGTCTGGGACTTACTTTTATGTCATGAGTCTAATCTTCTTCCTGCCTCTACAATTAGTTTTACTGTACATTAAACATTGTTCAGAGATTTCTTATCTGAAAGTCAAGAAAGAAACTATTATAAACTAGGAGAGATGTCGTCATTCAACTAGATTCTGTGATTTGGGACACGACATTGTGAGCAATCCAGAGATTCATTATTTTACGTAAAGTAATTGTCCATGTTTTATGATGCTACTATTTGTATGCAACTGTTTAAGAAAGAAACTGCAGATGAGAAAGGGAAAATGGGAAAGATTGATCTCATTTTATAATACCTTAGGACTCTACCTTCAAAAAGTCCTTTATTAAGGCATCTAGTACTTTACAGATATGCAGGATTGGAATAGAATTCTCTTTTCAGTTTTATCAAAGAAGAGTGGAAGTAATTCCATTTTCTGTCAAGGAGTTATTTCTA
The DNA here is from genome assembly GCF_028389875.1 of Rhea pennata. Taxonomy (NCBI): domain Eukaryota; kingdom Metazoa; phylum Chordata; class Aves; order Rheiformes; family Rheidae; genus Rhea; species Rhea pennata. The sequence continues at coordinate 158,913,104 of NC_084664.1, forward strand.
AAACTGTGTTGTTTAAATGACTGTTGGATCCATACCTTTGCTCCCTAAACAAAAGGAGAAATAAGACCATGGCTGCTGCAAAGCTGAACTTCTTTCTCATCTCAAGACATTGCTTTTTTCAGCACATGAGGGAAGAAAAATAAATCAATAAATCTCTTTCTAAAACTGTAACAGAACTAAGATCTGTTCTGAACAGAGAAGCCACTAGGCTGCAAGATCACAGAAATAACAACGTGCTGCCCGGAGGAACTGACAGCCAGCCTGCATCTAGGTTACAGCAGTGGTCAGCTTGCTCATCCTACCTACCATTGAACCCTGGCAAGATGCTTCCAGCCCAACACAGACACATGTCTGAGGAGGGACAGTTCTGAAGTTACGGCTACTGCCCTGAACAATAAGAAGTTGTCAGTGGTAACTCAGTAATGACTACGCATACTGAAAAGTCTATTTAAGGAAAATGGAATAGAATCATGAAGAGATCAGTCTGCAATTGGAAATTTTGTAGATAAGACAGTTTACTCAAGCCTGACAAGTTTCCCTGAAGCCTAGAAGCTATGTTTGAACCTGAAGAACCTCTCTAGTAATCCATTTAGTGCACATCTTAGTCAGAGGACAGCAGAACACAGGCACTAGTTTAGAGGTAGGAGTACATGAAGGATTTTGCTCAGCTTCCTTAAGTCCTTAGCTAATGTTATGTAGTTCATCTAGCTGGTATGAACCAGCACTGCAGCAAAAGATACAATCCAGGTCTTCCTCCTGCCCCTAGTTCTCACCTTGTGACTCCCCCAGGACAGAAAAAGTCCATGTGCTTGCATGGTGAACTAAATCTGAGTAAAAATTAATCCAGGAAAGAAAATAAGAATATTCATTGGCTCCCTGCTGGTAGGCCACATGGTAGTTCACGGCAGGGCCACATGAATGCCTGTGCTGACAGATGGGAGAAGAAAGTTAGGAAGAGTAAGACTTCCTTTTTTAGCAGCAGTGCTGGCTTAAACTGGTCATGAAACAACACCATTGCTAATCTCAGAATAAACCTACTGTCCCAGACTTAATAGGAAATTATTTAAGTGATATTGACACTGCGCAGTAGCAGAACACAATGGAAGTTGTGTTCTGGAAAAGCAGTTATTTCTACATAGTATTTGAAGGAGCTGAGGAGTAACCAAGAGTCCCTGCTCAGTTTCTGAGCTCAAGCACTTCTACCTGCTAGATTCCATCTCTAGAATGGTTTTGCTTTAAGTTAGTGGTGGCTGGACCAAGTGGAAAATCATATTTGAGTGTCTCAGGCAAGCATTCGGTTGGATAACAAAAAATGCTGTAAGAGAAAAAGAAGATCTTTGCTGTGCTTGCTGGAGCCATAAACCACGAAAGCAAGCTGTCCTTCAACCATGAAATGACAGAAGAAAGTTGCATGTCATCAGCACTAAGCCTGTCAAATATTTTATCTCCTCCCAGCCCACCATCTATGAAAAGTGAAAGTTCTTTTCCTCTTTCAAGCAAAGGATAAATCAGTTGGAAAGTCTGTCACAGCCATTTTATGCCTTTGCAGAATGCCGCAGTTTAGCCAGCATACACGATGATGAAGGCTATGTGATCCTATCATCGGTGACATGAAGGATTACTACAGGTTGAGATGTCACAGATCAAGTTAGGTGCAGTGTTTGAGAAAGGCATCACTGCAGCCGAGGGAGATAAGATTATCAAGAAGCAACTCAAGATATCAGAGGTGACATCCGCTGGGTCACTGCCTAGTTCTATTTGCTAAAAAAACAGAAGTTGTCTATTGAGCTTTTATCAGACTTTCCAAACCATTTGGAAGTGATTACATTTCCAAGTGAGAAAGCACAGGAGTTAGATTATTTCTATGGAACATATTCTGTTAATCAGATTTTAGCCAGTTCATTAACAGTCATTACTCCAAAACACATCACCTTCTCAGCACTCAGCATGGAGGTGCGTGCCACAAATTTTTGCAAATAAATGTATAGGTTCACTTGTGGCACATCCCAAGCTCTGTCCAGACGACAGGAAGCTATATTCACATTTGTGGGATATCTCCACAAGCCATCGCAATGATGAAAAACAACTCCTAAGACCCTGCAATAAGATCAAGTAAGATTTGGAACTACTGCTAAACTGAACTTTTAGAGAACATAGATAAAGGCAAATCTCAAACTGTGAAAGCAAAACCAATCTATTCCCAAAGCTGCTCTACAGACTAAAAGAACTGAAACTACTACCACAATTAAGCCCAGTAAAAATAGTCTAGCTTTCCTATTTCTGCCAGTTGTTGAGTTCCACCTCCTTTCCTATTCCATGACAAAGCTACCCAGAAAAGAGTAAATTTACAGGGAAATCTCAGAGCTCAACAAAAGTATAAAATGAGGGTAAATGATACTCAAGTCAATGGTTAAGTAAATACCATTAGATGCTGATGACTTCAGTTATTTCAGTATTCATGTGGAGCTTAGCCATATTGATACATCTCTTGGGAACTACCCACTCTTCCTATATTTATCACCCAAAATATAGCAATTCAAAGTCTGCCCTTTGGAATGATCTTTGTGCATTTTTTTTGATGTTGAAGGCCAGGAAGAAAAGTCTATCATTCTCATGATGAGCTCTCCAATGAATATATCTTGAATCTGAGCAACACTAACTTCAAGAAAGACACTTCTTAACTTTTTTGACCATTATTTTGAACGATATGTTCAAGTTATTGTCTTGAGGACCAGAAGCCCTTTTATGTCAGAAATAGAGCAGTGACAGCAAAAGACCTACATCATACATGCTCAAAGTCAAAAAATACACCTACAAATAGAAACAGAAAATTTGTGAAGCAGCTGAACACAAGTGATTTTGAGATTTCATCACAGGCCTTGCTATATCCATTGAAATCAATGACAAGCCATTGGTACCATCCAGTCATTCAAACATTTTAACCCTATCTCCTTCTGCATGCAAAGAATTGAGATTCTGGTGATGATACACTCTTTTGGTCTTCCACACATGTGACTGCAGATAAACAGATCTTACAGGCAACTAAAAACTGATTGAAGAACTACATTATATATAAAAGTAATTAATGGCCACAGACAAGAATTGATTAATTCTGATAAAGACAGTAAGAGGCCTGCCAAATTCTGCCACGAAGACCAGTCTTCCAGGCTGTTCTACAGACATTAGTGTTGATAAATAGCGTTACGTGTTCAGCTATCTAAGGTTTCAGGCAATAATTCTCCATCAATTGCAAGATGACTTCAGCACATCACTAAACACAGTGCTGCTTCTCACTGAGCAGTCTGGTAATAGGCCTCTCATCTCTGCTAGAAGAAAGCAAACACCACTCTGTAACACATCTGCCAGAGGAAAGCAGTTAACACAACATACTGATTCCACCAGGTTCACCCAAACTCTAGCAGGCCAGTCGACAAAATTGCTAAGACAGTCATGAAAGGAGACATACTTTTCTCCAGTATCATATGTTCCTAGAAATCCCTTTGACCGACACCTCAAGCAGTTGAGAAGACTGTGTGGAGTATCAAACATCTCAGATTTCAGTTCCTGGTCCAATGCTGAGCACAATGCTCCCACAGTCCTTCCTCTGAAAACATCCACTTGTTGAATGAACTACCCTTTGCAGAGACTGTATCGCTAAAGCTACATTTCTTCTCAAGATGTATAATCTGAGTTTTGTCATACAGCAAAGGTTTACTAATCCCACATATATGCAATGTGATCTAAAGATGCTAAGTAATAGGCTTATGGAGCCAGTAAACCGTGAAAGAGGTTTAATGATAACAAAATAAATTCATATACTGCAGCATTCAGAGCACTTCAATCAGTGTTGTTTAAAAAAAATACCTCTAAGCAGATACTGTTTATTTTAGGGCACCATTTCAGTGTCCCCCACATTGAGGCTTAAATGTCAAATGACAGTGCTAACCACCAGTATTACCAGATCTAAGACAAGCTGACAGCTCTGTATATGCACTAACTTATCAAATCAAGTTCCAAATGTGTTGAAATCAAAGCAATTGGCTTTCCTTTGACAAGCAAAAACCTACTATTTACCTAACAGAAGCAGGTGCCAGTATATTTTTAAATATTCCATAGCTGCCTGTTCTCATCTCTACCATATAAGCAAAAACCCTATTTAGAAAGCATGTAGCATCTCTGGAATTTTTAGCAGAATGCATCTCTCCTGCTGTCATGTAAAAGCATCTCCCAAATTTTCCTGCTAACTATAGTCCAGAATGTAATGGAGAAGTTTGGCAAAAATATCTCCCACTGCCACAATGTTCCACTGAGCAGACATGTTATTTTCCAAATCCGCTATGCTTACTTCCACAGTATCAAATGAGAGCTAAAATGCTATTAATGCACTTAACGACATGTTCTTAGCAATAAATTCAGTCAAATATAGCAAAACAGAATGACAGAAATGAGGAGACATCCAGTGAGACCAGAGAGAAGTGATTCCGAACAGCTGCTGGCATGAAATCCAGTACCTACAGCACCGCACGACTCCACACATTTCCGTAGTACAGTAGCGCAAGGACTGGAAGAGTCATCGTTGGTCAGTACAACACAAAAACTCTCTCCCATTTCCTCTCATTGATTCATGTGTCTCCCACGAGCTCACAGAGGATTATGTCTACTAAAACCCTAAGCTGGCTCCAGCAATGTATGTTTTTGTCTTAGAATATGCACAAACTAAACACCAGCATGGCATGAGCCCACTCCATGGGTGAGGTCCTCCTCCTGCTCTCCAGAGGTTTGTATGTTCTTTTTTATATGTAGTGTTATCGTATTAACATTACAGAAATTTAACAACAACAACTATTAAACGTTACATTCTGAATATGGGTAAGGTATAGCCCTTACAACTTACTGTGTTAACCTGAAATTTAAAAGTGGTGCATGCAGAAGAAAAGACTAAGTCCTATTCTCCACCATTCTTCTCCCATCCCCCAAAGCATTTCCAACCCACAGATATGAAAAAGTTTCCTGATCTCTATGACAACACTTCTACTGATGGTGCTTTTCGTCTCTCACCCTCTGTTTCAATGTCCAACTTCAGTGCTGAGCAGGAATTTCTTGTTTGTTTGTTTAGCTCAGATGTTAGATGTTAAAAACACTTCACAGGCAAAACAATAAAATAAATAAATAAACAATGGTAAGACTTATTCTGCCAAAAAGCAGTTTCCTCACATTCAATCTAGAGAAGACAAGGTTTTGGGAAAATATGAAAACAGAAAAGCAGAAAAAAATGATACACACAGGAGGAGAACAAACTCTTCTGGGTATCCAGTGAAAATAGGACAAGATCAAGCTCAAATTGCAGCAAGAAGGACCAAGACTTGGCACCGAAAAGCCTCTCGGATTAAGGCTGTGAGGGACATTACACAGTCTCATTGTAGACCTTGCATCAGAAAACTACTCAGCATGGCCTCCTGAAGTCTACTGCAGATCCATCATCTATAATTGCCATTGATGTGGAAGTCATTCTATTGTAAAGTTTAATACATTTTTATGCATCTGTATTTGCTGCCTTAGTTGACAACCCCTCTTTCCATGCTGGATACCCTTCTTTCAAATCCATCTGCATCCAACTCATCCTCCCAGATACCTGGCTACTCAATGTCCCTTATCACTGCTAACTTCCTTACATTTCATTATTTGGTCTATATACACACACATTCTCCACTAGCTGTATGGTCAAGTAATTTGCCTCCTCTCTGCTCCTTCCTTTATTGTTCATTAATGTTCAATGTATTGTTCATTAATGTTCATTAATGTTCATTTAATGTTCATCACTGGTGGTGTGATTCCCTTTGTTCTTACATGGAAATAAAAAAAAAGACTTTTGTTTTACCCTTAAAAATTCTCTGTATCTAATAAAAATTCCCTTTCACTTACCCTTTTAGAGGCTTTATTCCTCCCCATTTAACCCACTAGGGCAAGTGGAAGCAAATACCCTCGAGAGTGACAGTTAACACACTCAGGATGAAGTATGCTTTTAATAATCCTTTGGGATCCAATTAGAAGTGGTATGAAAACACTTGTGGACCCAGTATGGGCACAGAGTGCCATGGGCCAATGGCATTATGCCCAGTAAGAGAGGCAAATGATTTCTTGAGAAGGTGATAAAGACAAACCCAGGGCAAAAAGGTACTGAAAGCATTTGTTTTTAAAAATGTATGTAATAGAATTTCAAAGGAATATCAGACCTAGGGAGTCCAACAGCTGCAGTAGTAAGTTGGTTGAGTGCAGCTGGCCCACCAGAACGGTCTACACTTCGTTATTCTATTGTAGTCTTAAGTATGTATTACAACTTTGGATTATCAAGGAAAAAGCTCCTTTGATCTCTACAGCTTGTAGTCAAAATCCACCACAGCTTTTACTTGTATTGGGACTATCCTGTCCATACCCTTTTTTATTTGGCACACCTGGATATGGTTCAGCAATGCCCGCTTGTGTTAGCCATTGTGTAAGCATACAAGCGTTCAGAGCATTAGGTGAATATTTTTTCTTGCAAATGAAGTGCAGTAAAAGAGCATCACAACACAAGCTACAAGACTTGTTTTTTTCAGGCAAGTTATTGTCACCAGACAGTAACACAACTTCCCAGCCCACAGACCTGATCATTGGCACGGTAGCATGTTACATCATCATGCAAGGACTCATCTGCCCATCCTTCAAGTTCAGACCTATGATCCAGACCAGTGTTCCATGATTTCAACCAAAAGAACTTACAGCAACTACAACACACACAGTGAAAACCCACAAAACCAGTGGGTTTCTTATATACAACCATCAAAAACTCTGAGATAGTGGTTTATCAGTGATGGAAGTGGAAAAAGATGTGTGATTGTTGTCCCAGTAAAAGTGCTGGGATATCAGCCGTTAATTAACTCTATCACAGTCCTCCTTCACCTGGGGCTGGAAATTCAAAGTGCACTTATTCAGTGTGAACTTCATGCTCAGTGGACCTACACTAAAAGCCATTCGATATATCACACCAAGGTTTTGCAGTCTGTAGCCAGAACGCTAGTATGTACCAGTTGTCAGTAGGATTCTGAAAGGCAAATAAGCCCAAGTATCCCTTTTGCTTCCTAAAGGATTATTCTCAGCAGCTTCCAGAGCACTTTTTTTTTTATTATAATACCAGAAAATAAGGAAAAGTTCAGTTCCTATACAAAATATGCCAAATTCTGTGTATAACTTAAGACATCACCCTCCAGATCTATGCCAGGATGCCCTGGAAATAGTTCAAATTTTTTTCAATCCAAAATATTATAAAGTAAATGAACTCTATCAGAACAAAAAGCGAATTCATGTTTTGCTCTCTAGTTTGACCACTGCAAGTTGACCTATATTTAATGCTGACTTTGGCCGAGGAACTCAAAATGAGCACTTTATCACTTCTCCAGACAGTAAAATGTCTTTTTACAGAGCAGAATATCAAAGACACTAAAATAAAGAATTATTATCACAGCATTATAAACGGGAAACCATGAAGGAAAACAATCACAGATTTTTCATACCTATGTGTCAACTGAATCTATTACAATTCTCATTTCATAAAAGAAGTGGGAGCTCTACTTACTTTCACAAAGACGTCTTCTCAGCTTCCCCCGAATTTTATCAATGGCGTTGTAATCAGAGACATGAAACACATGAGCAGACTTGGGTTCCGAAGCGATTTCATCCAGCTCCTCTTTTAAGGCTTCACCAACACCCACTGCAAAGATCCTAATTCCAGCCTGACGGGCTGTAGTGGCTGCATCTAACACATAATCCTGGCTCCTTCCATCCGTCAGAAGGATAGCCACTTTTTTAACAGTTTGGTCACTAAGTCTCCCACCTGCTTCTTTGGAAAAACTGTAAGTGTTGATGTACCTGAGAGCATCTCCAGTGTTTGTGTTACCCCCATAATACTTAATTTTTCGCGCAGCTTCTTTGACTTCCTCACGGGTCTTGTACCTTCCCAGGTCAAACTCCGTGGTTGGCTGATCGCTGTACCGTACTACACCTACGTGGGTTTTATCTGGGCCAATCTCAAAAGTTTCCACCAAATTAGAAACCCACTGTCGAACCTTCTCAAAATCTTCTTTTCCAACGCTGGACGAGGCATCCAAGATGAAAACAAGGTCATAGTGAACATTCTTGCAACCTGCAGGAGTGGCAGAATATGTCACTAAGGAAAGCTGAAAGACAAGTGCCAAATAAACCAAATATGCTATATGCATTTCTATTTAATGAGTAATTTTGAGGAGAAGCAAACTCTCCCCCTATCCTACAAAGAAAGTGCAGATTCTCAGTCTTTCTTACTTGTGACTCACTCCATCTACTTTAGGGCATCTACAGTAGATCAGCACATACTTTACCTTGAAATGCAAACTGTATTTCTTTCTGCACTACTAACTGCTTTGCTCAATCTTTCACTTATACTCTCCGCATGAATATGAAGACATTTTTCTCTTTAAAAAACTCATTGCAGTTCCTTTTTCTGTCCCTTTTGTTCTTGTAATGCTCTGAAATGACCTTGGCAGATCAAGAGACCTGTCTTGACCTTGCCTATGTTAATCCTGACTTTGACTAGTGAAGCTTTTATGTTTCCCCTTGCATTAACATTATGATTTATTTATGCTTAGCTAGAAGCAGTTCTTTTGCTCAGCATGGTATCTTGATGAAGCAAGTTTATAACAGGATTATTCTGATTTTGAGGCTGTCTGCCATTGACTATTGACTAAAGGATGACTCACGAATACTGGGATAGCTTCTTTGACAACAAAGTACAGTTCCTTCGTAGGGAAAACGTTCACTTAACCTCACAACCAGTCTTCTGGCTCTAGCCATGACATTTGTAATCTGAGGCCTATGTAATCCGAAAGGCAAATGTATTATAATTGCAACCTTCTTGTCATATGAAGCCAAACTGGTCCATATATTTGTCAAATGCTGGCCAACAAAGTAGATCTCCCAGGAGATGTTGTGTAGCTCTCTCTGAATATATGCAAATAAATATGCTGTATAATCACAGAAAGTCTCAGAGGTGACAAACACAGATTATCATAATACACTAGTTGGACAAAATGTACATATACATACAGGTTTTATTTAATTGGCTCTTATATGCCATAGATTCTAACAAATTACGCAATTTTAGGACTGAAAGCTGCTTTACAAATTCAATTTATTTATGACCACAACCATCATTTCTCCAGTAATTCTGGTCTCATGTCCTCTCACAAAGTACAACCGCTTTTATTGAACTAATGGTAAAAAGCTAATTTGATTAATCATGTGAAGAACGAGCACATTTAACATGATGCAAGACAAAGAGTTGTTCCATATCAGTAACTGTGCCATTTCATTTCTATCAGAGTTACAGGGCTTTTCTATGCCCCACTGACCTGGAAGTGTTATTTCTTTTCCCTAAAATGTTGGCAGCTGCCTATAAACCCTTCTACCCTCAGCCCAGGGTCTGCGGTAGCCCACATCCAGCCCACGTCCACCGAAAGAGGTTTGCTTCCTGTTTCACTGCAAGGCCCTGGTTCCCCAACTGTTCTCACTATGATGACATTAATAACCTCCTCTGGCCTCTGATCTGGATTGAACAGTATATTTCCCTTGGTTAGAAAATCTGAGAATATTTGTGAGAATGCCTGTCTCTTGCCCTTGGTCCTTGCCTGAGCCACAGACTGACTCAATGGCTTCACCTTGGACCTGCCTCATTGTGATGGACTTGCACGGACTGTTGTCGACCCAGCTACTGTCTCCAGACCTGGTCCGGACCCTGACTTGCTAACTTGCATTCCTGGCTAGACGTCACGGCTGCTTTGTCACTGTGAGCTTCTCTGGCAATCTGGAGTCTTGGCTGAACCAGGCTACTACCATGGGGCTGGCCCTGCTCACCTTGCCTGGGGGTGGTGGCTGTTGAGCCTCCTGCCCTCCTGGCGCTAGGATCCCACTCAGCTCTACTAGGGTGCAAAGTGTCCCTGCTGCACTCCCGAACCAAACTAAAATCCTAATGTAAATGCACACAATGTACATGTTAGCTGAAGACTACGATTTTTAACCTGGCAAAGACCAAACAGTACGGAATTATCATCCACAGTTCATCCAGTCAAGCAGTTACCGGAAAACCAGCTCACTGAAAAGAAATATGAAGTGTCCTACCCAAAGACAAGAGGAATTACATTGTTGCCACGTATCCTTACTGAGTTCCAGCATGTGAGCCCACAGGAAAATTATGAAGTCTTCTCCCACTCCAAAATTTTACCCTAATGTTCATAAATTAGCTCTACTGATTATTCTAGGGACCATATACCTGCCCTAAAAATGACAGAAATGACAATAGCACTGGAAGGGACAGCACAGGTGGCTCACTCACATGAAGAGGACTTGCCTTCAGGTAACAGTAGAAGCTTCTCTTAAGACATGAGTTACAACACTCTAGGGCAGCGCTCACAGCACAGTGACAGTGGTTGACAAGACAAGGTGTGCTGCAGGTGACAGTGAGAAGTTAGCATCTGTTGCTGCATTAACTTCTACTGTAGAGGACATCCAGCAACCTGACCCAGATGCTGCTGTTCCCTCCATGTCTAAGGGAATAATGTACTGTATGGGATCACGTTCTTTCATGGCATTTTGCGAGCGGTGGGACTGCCTTTCTCTAACCACTGAGCAAGAAAGGTCTAGCTGGATTCATCACTAACACGGGTAGTCATCCGAAAGTTGCTATGAGAAGACACACACAGTAACTCTCTCAAAAGTGACAAGGGTGTGAGGAGGATGGAATATATGCTGTTATATTATGGGATGTCAATTACATTACTTCTGTGTGCATCAGGTAGATAGATTGATGAGTGTATTTCTGCTTGCTCTTTGCCGAACTTGAAGCATATAGCATATAAAAGCAAAGGCTAAACAACTAATCTCCACTTTCCTATATGAAAAAAAACACGGTTATAGTAATCTATATTATCTGAAAGAATATTAATTAAGTGAGGCTAACTAAAGAATGTAAGGGTCTAAGTATTTAACCCACAATGTACAGACCTTTCTGTTGCTTATTTTAATGATTCTCAGCAGGAGAGATGATTGCAATTTAAAAACAAACAGAACAGACAGAATGAATCCTGTCTGTGTTCAAGGGCAATGAGCCTTAAAAAAAGGAGAGGTTTTGAGGTTTAAAATGTGATGTCTGTTCGGACAGTACTGCAGGGAAGAAAAAGATCTTTCAGGATCATTTTCTTAGAGTCAATGATTCGTTGCTTACAGATCTGATGACAGTGAGATGAAATGCTGCAGAAAAGCTTTTAGTAAATATTAATCTGCATTTTTAGCACAATAATGTCCAGTGCTGGACAAAATTGATTGTTTTCCAGGAATAGTATAATAATATTGTTTACTGGCAGAAGCAGTTCATGTTAAGGGAATATGGAATATAATTCAGAGCGGGAGAACTCCAGTTTTGCAATTACAGAAATGCTCTCTGGAAACATAATTCCAGGAGTTGTATTCATCCCTGAGACATTAAGTCATCCATTTTTCTATACTGTCATTAAAAATGGTTCATAAACAAGCCATAAGTCCAGAATTATTTAAAGTAATCATAGCATGAACACATAAATGGTATCACCATATCCTTTCTGGTATGACTGATCCACAAGCAGAAAAAAAGATGAAGTTTCACTTTGTTTTATTACTAACCTCTTATTCCTGTTATACTTCTTCCAAAATGCTGTACATAGATCATATAACATCACTGTAAAGCAGTTATTCCTTAGATTGAGAGTCAGGCTAAAAACTACTTTTCTTTAGTATAAATCAGATAAGGCTACAGAACAGCCAGAATACCTCCATCTCAAAGAAGGGCTTTTCTGGCCCTAAGGTATGGTCACGTTCACATCCATATGAATCAGCTCTTCCCATTCCTTCAGAAAACAGAGTGGCCTTGTCAAGACACAGGGACTTGTCTAAGGCTAACCAAGCTTAGAAGAACTGCACCGTCCTCTAATGCACTTGGTGCCATTTGGGAGAAAGTGCTAATTGGGACAGGCCAAAAAATATGCCCAGGAGTATGCTATCAACCGGACAGTACGACCATTAGACAGCGCCTCAGCCCTGTTTAGCTCACTAGAAAAGTTCCAGACAGATCAAAAATCCACCAAGTTTAATCTGAAGCCCAATGAAAGCAATGGAAGAAATTATCTTGACAACAATGCAGGGTAGATGAAGCATATGCAGAGCAAACTGCATGCTGCTCCCCTTAATCTTGGTGGCTAATCTAACATTACTAACCCTGCAGCAGTACCAGGGAGCTAAATCATAGTTTTATCCAGCTAAATCATAACTTTGATGCTTGAGCTATCTCTATCTCTAAGCTCTATTTTATCTTTTCAGTGGTGAATGTCTTGCTGGGTTTGTTACTGTTTTCCTCCTAGCAGCAATAACACTTCAGACAAGTAAAAGCCCCAGCTGCTACACGAGGGGTTAAGTTGAACGGCAGTGCGTACCTGCTCTTTGTGCCTGGCTTTTCTCTCCACCGAACACAAATGCAAGAACAACCAGGAGATGGGGTAAACGGCACCTTCCCATAACATACATATCTTCTTTCTCACATCAGCTTGTCTTCCCACCGTGGTAAGGAGCTCGCTATAAATCCAGTCGTTAGCCTAGCAAGAAGGAAGAGGAAAACAAAGAGCAAGTGTTAACCCACAGAAACACGGACAGAAGCAATGATGAAAGTCAGAGGAGCAACGTTTTGGGGACTTGTCTCTTCTGTCATTTGACTAGACACAAACCACTCGGACAAAGAGGCAAGGAGTTCACCTACTTTTCGAAAGCTATAGTCTTTCACAGGCTCTATTCAATATGCAGCAGCCTGAATTGAAAAAGGATAAAGATTACCAGATTATTATACTTTAATTGAGCCCACTGTCAACTACACAATCAATGCACTGGAGTGGAAACCATTCCTGACCTGGCCCTCCCAAACATTCATCATTAGGAGATACACGACACAGAGCCAAGATAAAAATCAACTGCAAATTACACAGAACCAGTTGCCTCCTCATCCATTGCTACTTTGAGCTCCTGAGCCTCAGAAATGCTCAATGATAAAAAAAGTGATAGTTTTCATATGTGTACTTGCTGCTACCAGTCCTATATGTCTATATGAGCAAACTCAGCAGCTTCAAAACACATCTTTCAGTTATTTAGTTTAAATAAGTGCAAACGCTTAGGTGGATGATCTTCAGTTTAAAGGTTCAAATATAGCTCGAATGAAGCCACTGAAGTCAGGTGGTATTGTAACAAGTCAGACAGAGTGTCTGGGTTGTTAGAAGTTTAGATACATTTTTTAACACTAGACTAGCTCTTTTTTATTTTACTATTTGTTTGTTGATGCTGTGTTATTGATGGATATTATAAGGATCACAGAATAATTTCAATTTTATGTATTGAGCTCTACACACCCAGCCAAAAACAGTTTCTACCTTGTAGTTCTTACACACTTGGAAAAACTTTCTCTCAGCCTCAGGAACCATCTTTCCTTCTTTAGTGCACAGGTTACTTTTTGCATTTTGTCAGCGTATTTCTCTATGTATGTACACATATTGGCTTCTCACTGCTGATGCTGGGCAAAAAAGGTGCAAAGGGGACACTGCATGTTGTCTAGCATTGCTCTAGGACTGCTTATGCATTCTAGGACATTTATTTTCAAAGCAATAGGGTTCTGGGAGAATCAGAGACAAAAAAGAATTGTGTCAGCATTTATTTAAAAGTAGTCTTGATCAGTCAAATGCTGGACCTGTCTTTATAATATACCTCAAAAATAAATTGAATATCATTTTGGCTTAGGAAATAAAAAAGATAAACCCGTATGTAGTCATTGTGAGGTAGTTGTAAATCCTTATTACCATGTAACCGCAGGACAAAATGCAGACTCCTGCTTTTCCAAAGTCCATGTCGCATGCAGACAGGGAGAAAATAATATACCTAATATATCCTGTACTCTTTAAATAATAATAATAAAAAAAAGCCTCTGCCAGGGGTGTGAAATAAATGCAAGAAAGGATGCAGAAAAGGAAGCATGCTTATTCAATCATCCCTAAACCCAAAGGGTACAACTAGGTGTTGTAGTTTACACCTCAGCCAGACAGTGTCCCTGTGACACAGTGACGCACTCAGATTTGAGCTAACTACACAAAAAGAGTAAGAAGAGAATGAAAGTATCGCCATGCCATACAGAAGTTAAACTTGCTTCTAAATAAATATATTACTGAAATACCAATCAGCTAGCCTCCTGCACAGGGAGTAGGGCATGCATTACTCAAAATTGCTATGGGAGCCTTCGGACCAAGGCTTTTCCTTCTGTGTATTTCTCAGTAAAAGTTGGTTTCTGGCGCCAGCCAGCCGGGAGCAGGTTAACGGCAGAGGAAGAGGTGAGAAACCAGATCCCTCATTCAGCTTTTTGTTTTTCAGTGCGGAAAGCTCAGAACGTTGTTTCTCTGTGTCTGAACATGCACAACATCAAAGTTTTATAAATACATTATTAAAAACAACCTTTGCCAGCTGCAAGCCCACATTAGGACAGGATAAAAAGAGCAGACCACCCGCTGGTGTCACTCAGCAGAGCTGCGTTGGACAGACGGACATGGGCTCCAAATGGAGCACACGCTCTGCTCCTGTGAGCTTGGTGTACACCGTCGACTTCGAACTCAAGGGATTCCTGTCCCAGCAGAAGGGCTATGTACATAAGCAGGCTTAAGACCTGAATTTCTAAGGCATCATTCTTTTATCTGCTAGGATAAAATATTTCTAGAGCTCATTGCTGCATTAGCAATGTAGAAAGCTACCTCTGAAAAGACATTTAGACTGAGAGCTAAAAATAGCGAAAAAACAAATCACAGCATTTGCTTAAAATCTATAAATTTAACCTGTGGTAGCTATAACATGCATTAGTGGTTCAATATTAGTCTTGCATGCAGTCAAAATACATCATATTATCCATTTTTATAGCATGGAGAATTGAATCAAGCCTCTTAACTCGCAACTACTTTATGTATGGAAGTTTCAGTGAGAGAAAATTGCACCATTCACATCAACATGACCTGTACCATGGCAATGAAATCTTCAGAGGTAGAAGAAGAAGGGTTGGAGGTAAGGCATTTTCAGTGAGGAGTCTTCCATATTGGACTTTCTTTCTCACTTCAGTTCATCACTGTGAGACTGAGCTGAGTTTGAGATTACAGCAGCTGATCGATATTTTTCTTCCATTCCAGAAGAAAGGGTTGAAAAGAAACCAAGAGTGGGAAAGTTCAGGTTTTAGAGGGATCCAAGAACAAGCAATTCTGTTTAGTGGACACCATTTCCAAGTGGCCAATTTTCTTTTTTTTTTGGGGGGGGGGAGTATACTTTTTTTATTTTTAATCCAGCCTATCACGTCAGAGCATTTTTTCCTCAAAGTGGCATAAGACAACATATCTTTTTTCTGTTCATCACTGTGGGATTCCCTTGTAACACATGTGAATGCACTAAGTGGCTTTCTAAAAAGAATTGACAAACCCCCTGCCACATCCAAGTTTGTTACCAGACTGTGGACTCCGTAGCTGATGCCCTGCTTTTAACAGTTTAATGGAAAATAAAGAACTGAATCATTCTGACTCCACGCAAATATCGTGTGGGAAAGGCATCCAGGTCCAAAAGCATGCTATTAAATGTTAACATGAGCTCCCTACACTTAAAATACAGGCATAGTACAAAGCTATTCATACCACTTCACAGCTGAACAAACAATATGGAGAAGACAGGCACCAGTGCCACACAATCGTCAGTGCTGGTATAGCATTTTCCAGGGGGGTTGGTATAGAGTTTTAGGTCAGTGAGCATCCATGCCTAGGTCTCTCCGCTTTCAAACAATATGTAAACACACTTTGGGAATTTTATGTCCATAAATAGCTGCATTAAAAAAAAAAAAAAAAAAAAAAAAAAGCTAGAAGAGAACTGGATCTTCTTGACTCAAACGTGTTTTCCGCTTTTGCTCACTGTTGGGCTTCTCTTGCACTCCTGCATTTTAAGGGACACTGCTTTCCCTTCTTGAGCTTTATCCTTTATGGTTCCTAGGAACAGAGCTATGACTCTGCAGTCCGAAAAATGTTGTACAGGTGCAGAACTGAACTGCCTAGCTGGAGTCCCTTCTGCTTGCTTACTGGTTGCTTTCTGTCATGGCTTTTTTTCTCAGAGAACCGACATCAAAGAATATCCCGACATCAGCTTATGTGGAAAATAAAGTCCCTGTTCACTGTGAATAAGAAAGTAGTGTTTTCTGTCCTGCTGTCTCTCTCTTCATCCTGCCTGATCCTGATTTGGAACAACCACAGGGTCACAGGTGGTTCTTAGATGACACTGTCACATTCTTGTAATGCAGGAGCCACGAAGGAGAAATGTGTATGAAGGAAGAAAAATAAAACTGAGTGTTTAGAAATAGAATCCTGGAAAAATTAAAGGAAAAGAAGGGACAAATACAAAGAATCTGTCAAAGAGGAAAAATTTCACTGTATTTCTAGCACGAGAGATTTAAAGACAAACACTAGATATCCCCTGCCTCAGGCCCTCCAGATGCTGTTCTTCTGTCCTGTTTTTAGAGATGTCATCCATACAGAAAACCATGTGAGTTAGAGATGGAAAAAACCAACCAATTTCTCTGATCTATTGCATTCTTCAGAGGAATGATTCAGTCATAAAATTGTATTAAAAAAAAAAAAAAAAAAAAAAAAGCTCTGGAGTCAATAGTAAGATAAGCATTTCAGCAGTGTGATCTAATAAAACTGCTCATACCTCATGCCAGCAAAAGTTCAAAGACCCTGCAGGGACAGTGCAAAGATCAGTGATTCAAGGCTGAATGTAAAAAGCACGTCTAGTTACGGACTTCAGCGTGCTCATTAACATATCTGAACTTTTGCTGAAGGGTACGTTTTACTAAATCATAACACCGAACTGTTCATCTTACTGTTAAATTCAAGGGGGGAGGGGGCTTGATATTATTATTTTGCTTAATTTCACCCATTCGCCTGCTGCCATGAAACATCACCATACACTGTATAAATGTTCTAACTGTACAGGCATTCATAATTTGATTTTAAATGTCTTCAGTATGCTCCTCTGAACTAGAGGTTAGCTCGGGGTGAAAAGATGGTGTCCAATTATACAGCATTTCATAAAAAAAATATGGAACACTAATACATTTGACATCTTAGTAGAGTCAGCTTGTTGATCACGTCTCGTCCAACTACTGCATTGAGCAATTTAATTATCTAAATTACTGCTGATATGAGCAGGAAGTAGACTATGTAAAAGAGAGATGGAATTTTCTCTCTCTCTCTTTCTTTTCTTTTTTTTTTTTTAATTCTCTCGATCAGCCCATAGTGTCATATATCTTTGTTTGATACTTTTTAAATAAAGAATCCAACGGCATCTCGGGAAGATAGGCATCTTCCTAGGTCTGATCCAAGGCCAACTGTAGTTAATGAAAAGAAGGGCGACTGATTTCAGCAGGCATTATATCAAAACCCATGTGAATAACAGAGCAGAAAATCCTATGGTAACATCACAGTACCTCCTAAGGTATTTTGTTCAACTAAAGCTGATCCAAAATCTACTGAAAACAAGGAAGTGACTCTCAGCAGTTCCACAGCTTGTTGGATGGGGTCATTCATGCACCCTGCTAGTGAACAGCGTGCCAAAGTCTACTCTAAGTAATAGCGAGGCCATGGGATCTGGGACATTTGCCCTGTTCTTTTCCAGTATCATGTCTCAAGAATCACCTCTATCTGGATCCCTAAAAAACAGGTCAGTCCCACAGAGATGGCTAGCATGAATGCTAGCCAAAGTTTTACAGTAGAAGAAAGGAAGCAGTGGGAAAGATAAGCAGGAGGACACAAAACCACCAGCCGTTTGCCTCAGCAGAAATGCACTGCTACTATAAAGCACCTGGTACTGGAAATATCAGGGCCCATGACAGATTAGTATTTCTGGATTTAGAAAGATTTTTGTGTGATAATAAAGTACACATTGAACAATTAGGTGGGAAAAAATAGTAAGTCATTGTTTGCTAAGTGACCAGGGAGTCCATCCAGGATACTGAATAAGACAGGAATTGAGAAAAGAAGAGAGAAAAAAAAAGCAAACACACAGATAAGTGTAACCAAGAGTCTTAGAGGATCATAAAGCATAAGCAGAAGGACTGAATTAAGCCTGTGCTGGCACTTCCTAACTTTTGCACACTTCGTAACTTTAAAAATGTTCTTTTAATCTCCTTTGCGTTGCATGTGCACACACAGGAAAAACTGACAGAAAGAGTCAGAACTATAATTCAGCAGTTCCTGACTCCTTAACCTATGCTAAGATCATGCATCCCTCAAACTGATTCTTCTGTAAATGCATCTACCACAGATGCTTTAAAACAAGCCATTACTGGTCGCCTGCCAAATTGCTGCAGTTCTAAAATACCCTAAGTATCAGTTGAGGACTTTGTAATGTATTTTTGCCTGCTGCAGCCGCATAGTGTCTGCAAGCTTAAACCTTGATGCAACACTCCCAAGTTTAACTTTTCAGAGATTTTTGCTGAGAAAGTAATTCCAGATTTAAATTCTGTTCTTGCATGTGAAGCTTAGAAATCTCTTGTTGCTGACTGGCTTAAAAAAATCCCAAACTAGTCTGTGACAAAACATCTCTATGATAGGATCTGCCAGATGCTACAGCCTGTGTTTAGGGCACTACCAAATCCACACTGCCATCCTCAGATTTATCTTGTTTACTTTTCATCCAAATAGATCGCACTCACATGGCGGGACGAGCTGCGTGCTGTGTCTATGGCCCAGATGGGACAAGATCCGGGAACGTGCAGGTCTCCAGTGTTCCGGCTGCCACAGGAGCACGCAGAGGACAGAAGCCACAATGTGCCCTCCAAATCTTTAGATCTGGCCAAATGGGTAAATCAAGACTTATGGGCATGCTACATAGTGCAGCTGTCTCAGTCTCCCAGCATAACCCAGCAGGAGCGAGAAACAAGCTGCATCCCTTACCAGTGCTGAAAAAAACACGTTCTCAATGAGAAAAACATGTAGAGAAAGTCACAACTGGCAGTTCTAATTGCTTAACTACTCAGAAATGCTTTGGCATCATTAATCAGTTTGTCAGAAAAATCCATATTGCACCACATGAGCGCACGTGTTTATCAACTAGGCAAGTCTTAACCCTGCCTCGCTTCAGCTAATAAGGAGTTTCCATTTCAAAAGAAATTCTACATACCAAACAAGCTCTATATAAAACACTGTCCTATTAGCAGGCAAGTTACAAATTGATATCCTGACTGAAATAATTATCACGACAAAGACTGACAGGAAGTGTCTCAGGGCGTACATGGAGTCCAAGTGATTAGGATAGCCCATAAGGGGAAGCTTTGCCCATCACAGGGCTGCACACTTGGGAAGATAATGCCTGGAAAATAGGTTTTGCCCAAGAACCAGACAGTGCTCATACTGTCAGCTAGCTTCTTTCCTCGGGTTTACTTGCTGACAAGACCAGGAAGAATATCATGAATTTAAAAATGAAGTATCAGGTCAATGCTTTCAGATGCACACTTCCACACAGTACTCTCCAGATCTAGCAACTAGCTTCTCAGTGCTGCCTTACTGCTAGAATAAACTTATTTTTATTTTTCCCTTAATTCTTGCTAGTGCTAAGACTGATTTCAGGGGGTCCAGCAGCCATCCCAGGGAGAACATAGTTCAAGAGTACTAGATTACTCAGACAGCACACACAGAGTGCAAGTCCCCAGGATTAAGCAGGGTTTGCCTCCAGCAAGATGGACTCACCACGTGGCATACTGGCAACACGGAATGACTGATCTGTGGGAGAAGTTTCCTCTGGAAAGTACTAGCCTGAACCTCTTTAGCAAGGACCAGGAACCTGTGAAGAGCACTTGAGACTTGGAGGTCAGCCAACTTCTTGTAATCTTATTTGGGAACTATCCTCTCCTTTTTCCCCCATATATTCCAAAATAGTAGTAGTACACATTATAGCATCAGTACATATTATACCTCTGCAGGCTTGGTCTACTGGACCAATGTGTATTTGAATGTTGTACATATTAACACAAGAAAATGATAAGATACATAATACATTATTAGAGAGGATGGACTTGCTGGAGTAGAACACACACTCCAAAATATATGACTCAACAGCAGCTGCACAACTCACCCATCCTTATTCTGCACCATCTCTTTCTAGCTACACAGAAAGCTTCGTCCACACCCCCTTGCTTGTTTCTTTTGAACTTAGGAACGCAACTCCAAAATGTCTCTCATGTGGTCACTGAAACAGGGTACGTACTACACATACGTCCTAGAATTGCAAAGTCCACCACCAGCACGTAATACAAAGCACACTCTTCAGGATAACAGATTTCAACTACCCCTATTCACTGGCCTCCTCAAAGGAAGAGGAGCCCAATTCAGTCTTTTAGTTAATCATCCACTGCTGGCTGCAGGATATACAGTTTAATTAGGAGCGATGTAAGTAAGAAAAGGATCAAAATGACCTCCATGGCTCAAGTAAACAAATTGTAGAAACATTTTGCTGTGGAGAAAAAAATCCTGAGACATGCCTCGAGTACTACATGCTCAGACTGTCCTTAGTGCTGTGTGTAGAGCACGCAGATGTATTACAGGTCACAGAACACCAGTCCTTTGCCCTAAGCCCTGTAACTTGTATGAAGAAAGTCACACAAATCTCATTTCCTCTCAAGCACAGACATAGCTGTTCCAGCCTGCATTAACTATTAGGAAGAAACCTTTAACACTGAGCACCTCGAGGCTATTCAGTATGACGACGCTTTACTCATACAGAGACCATTTCCTGCTTTTTATATCTTCATGGAAGTTCTTCCAGCTCCTGGAATGTAACTTAATCTTTTCCTTTTTAGTATAGTAGAGGATTATGTCAGTAAAAAGGCCCATATGTCATGGCTTTATATAGCCAGCTAAGAGAGTCGAAGCCAGGAATTGGAACGGGGTAACAGCCTAAATCCATTTGGAAAATAGGCAACATATTTTCTAACAAAAAAGAGTCTGGTGAGAGTATTTCCCAGAAGTCCTACTAGGGCCAATGCAAGGAAGAACTTCTCAGGATTCCTTGCCTTATGCTTTTTATAATGTCATGGATACAGATTACCAGAATCTCTAAAAGTTCCAGAAATGAGCTCATAGCAGTTGTCTCTCACTGTAAAATTTGTTAACAGGGCTACACTAATTTGAAATGTACCACGCACTCACCCACCACTTCCTCACTCTTCTGCTCGTCTGTCCGTACGACAGAAAATTTCCCAAATAGAGGAATATACGTGCCTCCTACTTCCACCACGTGGATGAATCTCTCCTCCACATCTCCAACAGTTTGATAGCCTTCTAATTTCCTGCAAGTTACTCAACGTTCACAGGAGGTATTGTCCCCTGTTCAGGATCCACGCCTAAATCCACCAGAGCTGAGTGTCTCCACACCCTTGTGTACTAAGAACAAGGTCTGTCTACTCTCTTTCAAAACAAGACAAAGGCCAGTTGAACTGACAAAGAAATAGGCAGGTTGTAGGCAAACCTCTGCTACCAGGTATTCTGGAATAAGGCCATTCTTTATTTCCATACTGCAGCAGGGCCTCAGCCTAGAATGCAATTCTAGGTTAACAGACACAGCAGCCATGCACTTAGGGAACTATTTTGGAATACAAAGTGAGACTGGGGCCCGTTTAGGATCTACTGTTTATTTCTCATAATTGCATGACCCAGGAACAGAACTCTAAGGTAACAGGAAAGCAGTTTAGGGGTTAGGAGTTGGGAGGTTGTATGAAGGACTTGAGAATGAAAATCTTGGAAGCAGGTGCCTAAATGTCACCCAATTCACTTTAGCTCTAATCTCAAATGCTTCTCTCTCTCATGGAAGGAGCTGAGGCTAGGAGGAGAGGGGAGGATTCATTTTCTTTTACCACACAGGTTTGCACTGTAAGTGTCTTCACCTTCACCATTGAATCCTTTCAAGTTAAAGGAGAAATAAGAAACACAACCTTGACCCAGGCACTAACTCTGACTCAAGGCAAATTGAGCACCACATCCTTGGCATCTCACTCAGGTATATCCGCCCAGTACTGTGGCCATCATTAAAACAGGAACCAGCACGTGGGTGAAACTCACAGGAATCAAGCAGAAGCAGAATCTGTCCAGTTTCACAAAGATCTTACATCTGAGATTGTAACAAAATACAGTTCACTCTCCTCAATTTCTGAATGCAACACAGAGTTACTGCCCCATTAGCTGATCCTGGCAGAGGGAGGGAGACCTGAGGCAAAGCTCAGCCCCTGTTCCTTTTGTTGGCATTGCTGCTTCCAGGGTTGTGAGTAAGAGGAAAACCAAGCAGCAGATGAGGAAGATAATCAAAAGAAGTTTATCAAGTAGGTCTCTGGAAGCTGTAAATGAAGTAAGAAAGAACTGTAGCCAGAAGTATGCAAACTTCCCTTGCTTTCTGCATTGAACAGCTCTCACCACCATTGTCATTCCCAAGGAGAGGATAAGAAACCAAAAGGCACGGGCAGCTGCTAAACACAGGACGTCTGTCCTGTACTAGCTGATAAGAAAGGTCACAATCTGACACCCCTGCGCAACAGCTGGTTCCACCTTTCTGTGCTTCAGTCTGAAAGTGGGACAGTGTCAGGTCAATAACCCTGACATTCACTGGAAGGATTTTGAACCATCTCAACTCCCCTCCTATACTGTCGACCCTGATTGCTTCCTTTTAATTCACTCCACAAGTGTTAAAAATGGTGGTGACTTTCTTGCAGGAAAGACAGCAGAAATGGAGAGGGAAATTGAATGAAAATGAATTCAGGAAACAAAGGAATATAAGGAGTTGTGAGGATGAACTACAGAGCACCACCAAGCTTAGGTCTTTCTAATATTCTTACTTCTTCATACTACAAATTCTTTTAATTAACTGTAGGAAGACCCCATGATACCAAGCTGTTTCAAAAAGATCTGAAACTTAAAAAGTTATTTGTTCCCCTTCCTGTTCCTTCGTCTTCATATGTTCATATGTCTACCCTGAATTTGTACATTAAAATAATAAGCAAATATTGAATTAGAAGTAGGAAATGTCAGAAGTTGTATTCAACAAGTGTGGGAAGGATATTTTTAATTGTAGAAGGACTCAAAATTTTTCAAAATATTCATTACTTCTAAACCAATGACCACTTTGCACACTGAATTCTTATCTCAGGGATAGGATACTGGTCTTTAGGTACATTAAAATACTATATCTGTATGTTCTCTGTTCTCATGCACTCTTTTCTTCTACAGAGCCAATTTAGACAAATGGCAAAAGGTTGTATGCTAACATCAGGAAAGCAGTATTTCCTTAAAAAGGGAGAAAACTGAGAATGAGGGCTCCAGGATCAGATGGCAGGACATACAGTAGCTACCAGGAAAAAGATAAAAAGCAGAAAATTGGAGACTTTGATAGAGAAAGAATTGTAGAAATGGAAAAGACATATTGAAGCCAATCCCCTTAGACAGCAGTGTTACCTCTTCAGAACTTAAATCAAAAGACGTCTGCTTCTTTTATAGATTTTACAGATGAATAGAAGATGCTCGCTCACACTAGGCTAACTCTCAAGACACTGCAGCACTTTCACTGAGATTTAGCTCATTTAAGTTTAGATTGTAGATGTCTAACTTTACATTGTTAGCTTTTTTACACTTCAACTCCTCAAGATGGGTTTCCTTTTTACTTCATGGGGATAGAAAAAGGCAATTCCATAGCCAGATTGATTTTACCTCATCCTAAAGAAGTAACTGAAGTTGTAACCACTAACAGACAGTAATACTAATAAGGAAAACAATAGCAAGTTAAGAGGCAGAGCGTGAAAAGAGTAGAGTAGGAAGTCTTGTTGAACAGGGGGACAGAAGAAGCACATCTAGAGAGAAAGATACCCTTTCCTGCATGATAAAACTATGTTAGCAAAACAGATCTGGATAGAAGGACCATTACAGAACTAGGAAATGCAATGTCCTATTGAATGAATAGCTTACACGAAGAGAGCTGAAAAACATCCTAAGCATGATTTAGTCCATTTCCACATGAAATTTTATGGCCATGGGAACGAAAAGGGCATTCATGGAATCTTGAACCATCTAAAGCGCTAAACTATAGTTTGTATTTTCTGTACCTATGAACTTCATTGGATGAAGTCAGCCTCTATGTTCAACCGTCCTAAATGCCAATGGGTGATATTTCACTCTCTCTGACTTTGCAGGTAGGCTCTGCATCCGGCAGGTCTGAGGGCAGACCTCACTGGTAAGAACGAACGTAAAAAAAAAAAACAGTACGGGGTACCTTTTCCTTTTCCATGTCCTTTTTCACCAGGTTTCCTGCCCCAGAGAGCAACAAATCATATTTTCCTTAGCTTTCCTTTTCCTGTCAAAGTACTAATGCACCATCAAGACAGGCAGATGGGCAGGCACGCATGTAAGTTTACCCTACACTCAGATAAGCAAACATTTCAAGTGTAGTTGCTCTCTGAAGTGTAACTGTCTTAATCAAACTGCTGTCTTTGTGTTTTGAGCAGTTCTTTTGATTTCAATGAAAAAAAAATAAAAAGATGATGTGATTTTGCTCATTTTCCTGTTCTGTCTCTGTCTCTGTTAGCATAACTGCCTATTCTTTGCTGAGTAAAAGCAGGTGACTTAAACCTCTTGTTTTCCATTAATATGTGTAGGACCTACTTTAGTGTATGGAAGTTTTTCATATTCATGTCAATGCATTCAGAGAACAACTCTTATTTATAGATCACTACAGAGAAAGGGGATGTTTATGTACAATCAGACCTTACAGCTAACATAAGTCCAAAATTTTTCTTCATAATACCAGAGTCTCGTCTCTACCTTGTACAAAAGCTGCAGTACTTTTTCTGCTCTTGAGAACCATCAGTCTTGATTTATGAGACAAAATTCCCTGCACCGGAACTATGAAGTTTTTCAAGTGCTTAGTTACCAAGCCAGATATACTTGATCTCTAGAACAAACTCATTCATCTTCTATTTACTGCATCCTTAAATTTAATCATGCTTTAATCTGCAACCTTTTCTAGTAGACTAGTGGTTAATATATCAGGGGTTTGAGACTTTTTCTCTAATAGGGCAAACACGAAACCCCAAAATGCCACAGCTGTTTCTTAGCGTAAAACGAACTTCAGACAAACAAATAAGGAATGAAATAAAACACTAGTTCTTCTACCTTAGTAGTGTTTCATTTGAGAAATAAAAATAAAAAATTTAATTCTCAATATCAGCATAGCATCTCTCCTTTTTCTATTCTATCCAGAAACTTAAACATTACTGCTGCCTACCAGTGTAGTTCAAATGCTTTAGGAGAGAACCTAAACATAAAGTGATGCTGAATCCTCAGACTGAGAAACACTACACATTTGTGTACAAGAGTAAGTATTGCAAAAAGTTCTTCACAAAGCTCTGCTGGTAGCTGTAGCAACTGCATTCACTGCATTTTTACTAGAAAACATTTTTTTAAAGCTACCTACAAAAGTGCATTTTTCATCCACTGTTTACGTATTTAACTTAGTGGAGACTTTGAGGACTTCCAATGCAATACTGCCCTCCATTCAGCTTCCACCAATGCACTTCCACTTGGCATGCAAGGCATGCAAGTTGCTGGGGTGATTCCTAAATTTTAGGAAGGAATTTTGTCTCAAAAATTCAGCATGCTTAAATTGAAACTGCTGAACTGCGTCCTTCGTTTCCAGTGAAATGCCACACCGGCACAATGACTTACATCTCTCAGGCAAATCTGACATCCAAGGAGAATTACAATAAAGCAGTAAAACTGATGTAAGTCCCAAAACAGTCTAACGGGAATAGTAAAAGAAATAATCCTTGCTTAACAGCCCTAAATTGTTAGGTCTGGAGAAATGTTTGCTGCTTTAGAACTGTGGCCTTGCTACTTTTATTTCCAGTGCGGAGTAGAATATAGCAATAAACTTCAACACTACTTGAAATATGAAAGTACTGTTCTATATTCTCTGTTCATACAATTTACTCTGTTCTCTGCTCTATAACATTATACTCCATTCATCTTACATAAACTATGCCTTTCCCTGGGATGGTCTTCTTTGTATGACTGGCATCATACAATACATGTTTTGACATTTAACTGTTGAAAGACATTTTTTTTTCCCTTGAGACTAGATGAGAGTACTTATGGTTTCCTCTATTCTTTGAATGCACCATCTGAATAGAAGAATGTTATAGGTTTAGCTCTGGTACTCTCATCCGTATGAACAACAGCTTTGACTCCAAAGTCATTCTGAGAAAGTATGCTTGCACTTCACGTTTGGCCTCCCTTTTGAGATAACAGAATTTTATTTCCCTCTGAGAAGCATGAAACATAAAAAAGATCAAAACCATAACAGAGCTCTCCTTTCTTGACTCAGACATCCCCTTTCTGAGGTTTCTGGAAAAATGTTTCTCAGAGATAATTGCAAGGTACATCTGCTCTCTCATCCCCCCAGCCTCTTCTCATTAACGACAGACCCTTTACCTTTCCACACCGTTGTATTAGTTTGACATATTGATTCATTTATTCGCATGTAACAGCTTGTCTAACTCATCTGTGACTTCACTAATTATGAAGAGACCATCACAAAAAAAAAAAAAAAAAAAAACAAAAACAAATCCAACATGCTGTTGGATTCCTCTAAAAGCTTTGCTTTGGGATATATTTTTTTTTAAGTTAGTCCATTACTTCCATAAAGCATTCAATTATACACATAAACGCCACCAAATAGCCATCAGACTAGTGCTTTCCCTATTCTTGCATATTTTTCAGATGAAGTCTCTTTAAGGTTGAAAGAATTAAAAGACAAAGATCAAATTTAACAGATAGAGGTTTCAGCATTAAGATTTTCCATGTCCATCTTAAGCTAGCAGCTATTATGTGTAACAGAATTACTGTCTGCTATCACATATTGTTGTGATGTTATCACCAAAGTTATTCAGCATTCCAATATATTAAAGCATTATGATACCTGGAAAATATTCACAAGTTGTCATCTTGTTCCTAATAACATCCTAGAGGCAAAAAGATTTCTTCCCCACATACCAATGTTAAAGAGTGTCAGCTTTATGACTGCAGCCTATGAACTACAGCAGGAGGACTCAATTTAACTGGCAACAAATCCAGAACAGGAAAGTCAGCACAATGAAAAGGCTTCAAAGGAAAACGAGTTATTGAAAAGATCATGCAAGTGCAAGCTAACTATTCAAGTTTAACACATTTCAGTTTCATCATATTCCAAATGGCAGGAATCACTTATTTCTTTGTAACAGCAAATCTTCAAGATCTCAGAGCCTGACTCCATCTTGATGTGCAGCTGCAACTCCAGGTATTAGTGTAAACAAAAAAAAAAAAAAAAAAAAAGAAAAAAAAAAGAAAAGAAAAAGAAAAAGAAAAAACACTAAAATCAAACCAAACCAAACAAAATAAAATGAAATTACACTAGAACAAAAAAAAAAAAAAAAAATGAAGCAGCACAGACCCTGACACTGAGTTTGACCCACCTTTCTGAAGAGGACAAGTTCTTAAATATAGTACCAAATCATCTTAAGTCTATTCAACAGCTACTGTAAGATGACCCTTTTATTTAATGAGAGATTTCTGGTCACCTACAGTTATAAATAGCTACGTTGCCATTGCATAGTTTGAATCTCACAGTAAAAAGAACATTTCTAGGGGAAATGCAATGATTTAATCTAGGAAGGGACTATTTTCTCCTGTTACTTAGCTGAAGAAAAGAGTGAGAGGAGGAGAAAGCATTTTGCCTACCATGTCAGAGCGGCACTCTCAGTCATGTAAGACCTACCTTATTTCTCAGCTCTGTCCCAAGGCAGGCAAGAACCTCTTTCTTGCAGACTACAACCCTGCGAGTAAATTGGCAGGGAAAAGCAGGATGTGGGTAGAGCTTGGGATCCAGCCCTGGAAGGCTGCACCCTTCCAAGGACCAAAGTAGCCTCACGGCCACCACAGCTGCGGAAAAGAAGGAAGGGTAACGAAGGGCTATCCCTGGTGTGGCACCTCCCGTGATTACGGCTCGGGTGACGCTGGCGCTCGCCACTCGCCTGGCCCAGGAGAACATGTAGGCAGTGCTTCAACTTTCACCCGGAGGAGATGCACCAGTGCAGGCCTGGTCTGAATACCAGCACCAGTGCACTGAATCACATAGAATCACAGGATGGTTGAGTTGGAGGGGACCTCTGGAGATCATCTTGTCCAACCCCCCTGCACAAGCAGGGTCACCTACAGCGTGTTAGGCCGGGTTGCATCCAGGCGGGCCTTGAAGATCTCCAAAGAAGGAGACTCCATAACCTCTCTGGGCAACCTGTTCCAGTGCTCTGTCACTCTCACACTGGGCAATGCACAGGTTATTCACTAAGACCCATTTAATTCAGAGTGGCAAGCAGAGGACAGAAGCTTTTAGCCTGTCATCTAAAGCGTTTCTGGAGCCAACAGGCTGGAAATGATACTGCCAGCAATATTCTAGCTCACCTGCTTTTCCTACAGAAAGTAGTTTGAGTGCAATTATTTTTGTGTAATATGTCATAATCAATTACACAAAGAGATTTAAATCTGAATTTTAAACACCTAGATTTTGAAAATTATTGGAAACATTTGAAATATTAGGCATTTTGAGAACTTCAAGTATTCTTACTGCAATCTGCGGTAAAATTCATCATATCACTAGAAGTCAACTTGGTAGCATGTTTTTTACATCTCAAATTGCAGTATTCAGAAAATTAGTATTCTCTAATATTGAGTCTTTAGTGGCTTTGCTGATCTAGCAATGCCGCTTGCAAAATGATCAATGTTCAGACAGTCCCAATGGTATCTCAGCATACATCTTAGCAGATTAAAGTACTCCATAATATTTTATTAAGATGACAGAATCTGCCCCTAAGTAAAAAAAAAAAAAAAAATAAAAGTCTCAATAAATTGGGAGCCATTTTCCATTTAACTCTGTGTAACGCTAAATACACTATTGATACCTTAAATCATAGGTAACTATTGCAAGTGATAGACCCCTTCCTAGACTTCAAGAATTTATTCTCAGAAAGCATTAAACTTAGGGTTGGGATTCACTAATTTCCCTATCTGTATTTTTCACTCTGTTCAGTCACCATCTAAACTGTATCCCAAATAATCTATTTTTGCTACCTAAGAAAGCATCAATATGAACAAGGTCAGAGCCCTTTCCCTGAATGCACAGGGTACAATGAAAAACTTTGGAGAAATATATTTTTGTGTGGCAAATACAAAATTAGATATAAAGTAATCTGAATTTCCACCCATGCTGCAACCTTGAGAATCTACTCGTTTTTGTCACCAACATTCTTCTCTTTAACAGAACGGAGATCCCATATCCCATGTCACATAAGCAGGCACGGAAACCAGAAATGCATGCCAGTCTTTTCATACATGGTCACCAAACTGAGGAGTCTCATTTTTCAAAAACATTTCACAACATTCACCTGTCGAGATTCACTTCAGTGAAATCGCTAGAGGAAAATTTAAGTGTTTACTCTCCTTTAAGCATCAGAATGATTTTATTAGCTAATAAGACTAATAGGTACTCAAATACTCATCCTAGAAAATAGTAGCACAATCTTTTTTCAAAATCTGTCCCTAACACTTAATTTCTGACTGCCACTTTTACAAATTTTGTCCTTTTATTCCTATTCTTTTCACTTGTTGGCATACATACCAAAGTGATTTTGAGCTGAAATTCATACAGTCTTTTGTGATTCGACTCCTCCAAAAAGGGTACAAACTTGTCTTTTGTGATAAACCATGAACTAAAGAGGATCATCTCTAGTCAAAAAAGAAAAGATGACACAATTCTGAGGACCAAGGGACAAGGTTGCTTCAATGTGCATGAAAGGGCTTTTAAAGGATAAGAGCAGCCCAAAAAGTAGCAGTTGTAAGATGTGAAAGAAGAAGGCTCTGCTCCTGACAGCAGCCCGCACACCTTAAACAATTCCTGCAGCCTGAATACAACGCGCCCAAGAAGAACAGCCTGCAAGAAAGAGCCTGAAACTCAGACAGAGCTAAAGAAATCTTGTTTTCACCAATTAGAGAGAACAGGGTAACTCAGCTGAGACAAGGTCTTGCCTGTTACTGGAGCAGGGCAGTAAATGGTTAAAGTGCACAGATAGGAGTGATGGTGGTTTTCCTAGACTAGCAATGTAACGTGGGACTTAGGCTTTCCCTCCCGGCAGGTCTTGCATGAGCGTATGAGAACTGACTCTCCTTAAACACCAGTAAGAGAGTAGACAGTAGAAAGGCCTAGTATAAAACCTATCAGATCTTCACAGTCACTCTAGCGTGCTGCTCAGGAGCGCTGGGCTCTGCTCTTGCCACTGTCACAGCTCCCAAGCAACACAGAAAGTTATCGAGAGGGAGTTTTTCAGAAATTAGTCACGGGAGTTGCACTCCCCTTACTTCTGCTTATTTTGCAGAAGATTGCTATGTCCTCTCTTGTAGGGACAACACAGCTCCTGGGTTCTTCTCCAAGTATCGCTCCATACAGAATCCATCCCTTTCTTCACCTGCTTAAGCCTTACTCATGGGCCTTTCCTGGCTAACACAGTTCTGAAGCATAATTATGTTTAATTGACACCAGATCTTAGAGGTTATTGGACAATTCAAAGTCAGGCTCTGCCCTAAATAGTTACCCAAATTTTCCATATCCTGTCTCCCAAGTCTTCCATCTTCCACACCCCATCCTTCAAGTTTCTCTTCCCAGAGTGAGCCTTTTATAGTCCTAAATTAAAATGCTCCCTAATCTGATCTGCCAGATGCTGCCACGTCTCAAATCTCCCACCAGGATACATCTCCCAGCAATTTTCTGTTATGAATTGAATTAGAAACAAGTCCCTGAGGTATCAGAAAAAAGTTATGACCAGACCTGTCATCTGTTCTGTGCAACTCCCATTTTTCAACATAGGAAACTGGGGCACTGACTCAATCTGTCTTGCCTAAAGTTACAGAGAAAGGCTGTAACAGAGCTGGGAATTAAGTTCAGTTCAGCAGTCCAGGTCTTGCACTGGAAGACAAGGTCTTCTCTCTCACATTATCTCTAGTGAGATAAGAGCCAAGGGTGTCCTGTTCACCACACATGATCCCTGCACCTAAAGAGTTTACAGCCTAGTAGACAGGATTTCACAAATCCTGTGAGTAAACAGATGTAAAGCATTCAAAGAGGATTAATAGCCTCTTCACCTTTCCCATTCTTATGGAGGGTATTTAAGGAGAAAAAGTCTCTTGACGCTTCACTGCTATCCAGTACAGCATCACGTCACAGAACAGCGAGGGGATTAACATTTATCAGTCAATTAGGCAAACGAGTTAGCTAAAAAAGAAGAGCTGGTAATGAAGCGGAAAAGCTGTATGTACAACAGGATGGATCTATGCACCTAGGAATGGGTCAAGAGTGTTTATAATATTATTATTAACTGGAAGATTTCATAGATAAAAGCCATTCTGCAAACAGTTTCGGACTGACAAAGGAAAAAGCCATGCTCTGTGGAGCACCTTAATGACAAATCAGAATTAATAAACATTATCCCATTCGTAATAGGAATAAGTGAAAAAGAACAATCAGATCAACTGTCTGCTTTATAGAAAATTGTCACCATGTTCCATATTTTGCTAGCCAATTTCCACCAAGAGAAATGCTCTCTTTCTAACAATATTATTTTAACTAGAGTAAGGGGAATGACTAAATCAACCCACAGGCTAGAATTCCCTTAAGCCAACGTAATCACTCCTCCTGCATGAGTTCTGGAAGAGACTGAAAAGATTTTTTTTTTAAGATAACATGCATCCCAGCAGCCTAATACTCCCTATTCCAACTGCACAGGACTGAACACTCAGCTACCTGACATCACTGTCATATCCACATACAAGGTCCCTAATCTCACACCTGGGATAAAACTGTCACAGCCTGTTACAGCTATTCCAGACAATTTCCTCCTCCTAACCTAATGCCCTTCTCCTAACCTAAACTGCTCTTACAGTTTTAATCAATACAATTTTTTTCTTCCATGCCAATTTGTTGATATAGAGATGCACTGCACATTGGTCAACAGCCAGGATTCACCGCAGCTTGTCTATGGGAAATCGGAGTCCTGCTAGTAATGCTGCTGAATGATATGCTAAGGCTTCATTGGCGTAACAAGGATTCATTTGACCAAATACCAGAGATTTACAGTAGATGTCTATATCTGAGTAAACCACCTACTGTGACTCCATAATCTATAGAGATGAACAGACACTTCTATGGAGTAATTCATTAAGTGCAGGTCAGATGAATCATGCTGTAAAACTTCCTATTTTTCATCACTGACTGAAGAGAGCTAGGGGCATCTGGCTAAGCTGGGCAAACCAGCATCACAAACATCTAAAATCAGGTGAGGTGACCCACAATGACATTTTGGGATGAAAGGGACCATCTCCAGATATGCAGGTACTACTCGTCCTTCCTACTCAGGATCATGCCAGGAAAGGCTAAACTCTGCACAATCCTGTGCCTGGTGGCCCAGGCACAGCCCTGGGTCTATGGGTGTCCATGCTACAAACAGCGGTGATTATTTAAGAGGGCTTAGCCCAGGGCATGATGAATCCTCAAGTTTTTAACGAGGAGAAGGAGGAAGACATACAGCTACGAAAAATACATGATACAGAGTAACACAGAATTGTTCCTGCTTATTTCTAGTGTTGTTCTCATGAAACCTCCAGACCCACAAGGCTGTCAGCCATCAGCAATCGCTCCAGCTAGAGGGGACAGTCTCCTCAAAACTCAGTGTATCTGTGAGCTCCGCGGCTTCTTTGACTGGTTGAGGAACAGGCTTAGGGGTTGTTACCTTAAAAAAATACTCTCTGGGAGACAGGCTGAGAGCAAAAACATAGACGTGCAAATGAGAAGTTGAGCTAAGAGTAAATATTTTTAAGTTTTTCATCATACCAGTGGAAGTACAAGGTTACTTTATGCTTTATCTGTTTGTTTTGTCACCTGTTGTTACCAGTCTTAAATCAAACTCTGGGGAGAAAGGTGATCCCTTTTCATGTCAGTACATAGCTCCTAGCATGATGGGATAGTGTCCTAGAGAGCAACATTTTTAAGACTTCCCTGTATTGCCACATCCAAAATTAGCAACTTAATTTTACAACCCACTCATAACTGCCACAGCCTTCTTGGAGTCATGGCCTGTAGTCTGTGAACAGCTGTTAAGGGAAGTAAAAAGGATGTTAAAGGAAGAAAATTTGACAGTAGAGGAGTCTACTGAAGAGGGAAAGAGATGAAGAAGGCAATAAAAGAGACAGAACAGTGAATTAAAAAGGAGAAGAAGAAAGTACTCTGAAATGCACATATAACTTGAGTGAAAAAAAAAAAACAGACACTGCACTTTGTAATAAACCCAAGAGATGATAAGAAAGAAGCTAAAATAAGCCCAATAGTAGACCATTTTAATTTTAGGAATCAATCATAAAAGTATTTACTGCATAATTAAGAAAACCCTCCAGAAAACATACCAATAGCTCTTAGAAATTCCACACTACAAGTGGAACTATAATTAAACAGCAAAGCAGGATTGGGGGAAAATTGGTTTGAAGCAGCTCAAGAACGAGATGGGTTATGAAATCCTCCAAACAAAGGTGATCAACTCACCTGTTAGAAAAGAGTAACTCAGTACTGCCCCAGCCACCCAAAGCAGCTGAGCAGTTTCCTCATTCTAAAATGTTTTCCTTCACAAAAGGAATTCCTTTTCTCTCTGCTGCAAGAACGTGAATTTAGTGAAGCCACTGCAGAACCACATCATCAGGTCCCACGTTTGGACTTAGGGTATCCTCGGCTGTGACACTGCAGGTCTTGTAAATTAGGCGGATTTGAGCCTTGCCGGTGCTTGCACGACACTTGAACTTCAGATGTTACCGAAGGGTTGTGCCGTGTTCTCTGTTAGCAAGGACTGAATCAGCTCCCCAGTCAGGAGTTACAACCACTGTGCCATTGATGACCCTGTCTAGATCTAGTCAATGGAGCAGATTATTTCTAGCCTTTTTCTACTGATAAAATTGCAATTACAGAAGTTCTGTAGTACAAATGGTAAGTAGTTTTATCCTAAATCTCAGGCCAACAGAAATTCTCCTGGTCCTTTCAGTCTAAATTTTACAACTCAGACAGAGTAATTGATAAGAAAACGATCTTATTTTTAACACAATCAATATAAACCTGTATGCTCTGGAAAGAAATATTTGGGCTCTGCCAATAAACATATAATTCAACATTATATGTTTGCATATACAACAACAGCAAACAACAACAGCAAAAATTGCACTTGGGTAATAAACGGCCAAACATCAAGTGTTGACTAAGCTTAGATCAAAGAGCATGAGTCCAAGAATATTTAAACTGTCGATAGTTTAAGTTTCCTTTCTAATGTGATGTAAAAGATGGTAGTTTGACATCTCCCATTAAAATCACTTAGAAATCAGTATTCAGTGTATAACAGTAATCAAATTCAGTTGCTTAGACTAAACTCAAGGGATCCTTCTATTTTGCAAAGAATCAAAGATTATTTTCTAAGGAACTGAATCAATGAAAAGTAAATAGATTCGGATAAGCTGTGAAAGGATAGCTTATGTCTATTGCCTAGCAGATAAGCTGTGATATCAGTTCTCTGTAAGCAAGCAAATCTAGGCAACAGCATAACCAGGACTGACAGTACTCACAAAATGTGACCCAGAAGTAAATTTCATTCATTCCTAATGCATTTTCAAGGCTAGCAGAGCTTGAAGAAGCATTATGACTTGTAACCAAAACTACCTCAATTTTGCACTTTTTTGGCCAGCTCTGCACCCATATCCATCTTGGAGGGAGGAGGGGGATATCTTTTCATGGGGCTCTCTGGATATGTTGCATTACCATTCCTGCAGCACAAGGATTTTCAAGTAGCTATCAGGCAGCACTTCAGGCCAGTCTGCCTTCCGTGCATTGCTATTATTTTTCCTTGCAAGGGAAGAAATAGAAAGCTTTTAGAGACTATTCATACTGTTTAACAGCAATAAGCCTTTAAAAGTCAAAATACGTCCAGAAATCCCAGGCTCTTTTCAGTCACTGTATGCAAAGATATCAGGCATCTGCCATGAAAAGCTCTATAGAGTAAATTAAATGAAAGGCAACCCATTCCGCCTTCAATCTGCTAAGTGAAGAAATTCTGCTTTTTAAGCTGTTTCTAGCAGTACAAAGAAACAAAAGCTATCTCACTACATGCAACACTTAGTTAAATTAATTTTCCTCAAATCACTAGGAAGTAACTTATCTGTTGTGTATGTACTCTATCAGCAATGTTTATTACAGAGGTGCATTGTTTTTTTGCTCTACTCCAAATTAAAACGCTGATCTACAGCACAAGTCCCTAGCTAGCTATGTACCCATCAATCTACCCACCTGTTGCCAGTTCATAAATAGTTTTCTCCAGCAATAATAATGCATGCATACCTTTTCCTTGCTAGGTGAAGCATCAGCTATTTAATCTTCATAGGTATTTTTTTTATGATGCCAGGAAAGATATATTATCATTGCTGTTACACCCTCACACCAGCAAGGACTCGGGTGATAAGAAAGGAAAAAGACCTGACATAGAAAACTGGGGCTTAGGATTCTCAGTATTTTATTACCATTCCCAAAGGGAAAGCCATGTTATCCGTATTTCTCAATAAACAGAGTAGAGACACTGTAACAGTCATGGAAGTGGGCTGGAAACTCAGTAATGTAGCTCAATGTGCTCGTCTTGGAGAAAAAAGGGAGCTTGCCTGCCCTGTTCTGGAGATTCCTTACTCTTTGTGGCTTCAGAGCCATGCTATGTAAGTCTTGTCCCCAGGCCCTCGTTCCCCGACATAAAACACCTCTGCTGGAGCCATTGGTCATGTTTTCTCAGCCAGTGATATGCTCCGGGATCCACACCAGAAAGCCATTCCATACCTCCCAAAAACTGGATCCAACTAATCTGCTTGGAACCTTAATTCTGAAAATATTGCCAATCTTTACAGAATATATAATTCAGTAAGAACTAAGAATGCTTTGTATTAATAAACCTTTTTACTATTTTTTTTAGCATTTCAGAGTACAATTGACCTAAGACTTGCTTCTAATGTGGGTTTACTCAGTTATCCCTTATTCACAGCCGGAAGAACTGGGACTGTATAAAGCTCAAACGACTGGCTAAAGGCTGTGCAGCAGCCAGCAGCACTGTCAGAGCAACATCCGTTGTCTGTAGCTTCTGACTATAGTCCAATGGGGTTTCTGGCTGTAAAGTTAAGGCAACAATCCTTAATTCTGCCCTCAATTTACTGTCCCTTGATGTAATTTATAAGCTGAAACCGTTAGGACTAACTCCTCCTCTCCCCAGCAAAATATCCTAAAACCTGGGCAGACTTTTTCAGTTTTAGAACTGAGAATTATAAAATAGAGTAAATCTTAGGATTTATTACTTCAAAAGTCTTACCATTTTGCCAAGTATAGAGTGTAAGTCTGAGCACAGCTTGAGCAGACAGCTTCAAGCAAGGCTTAAGAGGTGTAAATCTTCCAAAAGCACAAACAGAGACCTTTGCAGAAGCTTCCTCACTGGAAAACACAAGTTCCAGATTGGCTCCGCTAACTGATCTGAGACAGTCATCTCAGACTGGGTTTGCTTATGCCAGCTTCAGAAGCCTGATGCCACTTCCATAGAAGGAGATCACAAAACCTTCAGCAACAACTGGAACAAGCCATTAGGAAAACATCAAGTAAAATGAAGTAGAAGATAGAACAAATTAATACAAAGAAAGAGCTTGTTTTCAAGTATAACCAGACAGTTTCCAATGTGTTCATGTTCTTTTCCTGTTCTACCTACATTTGCTACAAGAATTTTAAAACATGTACACAGTTCCTCATCTACAATTTAGTATTTTCTAGAGATATCTGATCCATTTCCCTTACCTAATTTCTACAACGTGAGCACTTATGCTCTAAAACATCTTCGTAATAGTTGGTAGTGTCTTAATACAATGTGAGCAAATGAAGGAACCTACATCACCGTCTTCAAATCTATTTAGCCAAAGAAAGGCCAGCAGGAATAGCTACTTCCTATAAAGCTAACTGTAAAGCCAAAAATACACTGCCACATCTTCTTCATTAGGGAAAGCAGAGTTGGAAAGGCTTGCATGGAATATTTCAGTGTAGTGGGGGGAAATGCACAACTACAGCTGATCTCAGAAATAGAAGAACTGCAAAATTTGACATTGCCCAGAACAGCTGAAATAGCTCATTCAGTATCACCTGTATTATTCAAGAATGGTGGCACAAGAGAAGACATTGTTCTAACATGGGGTTTTTATTCAAGGTTTTGTTCCTCACTATGAGAAAGGGGAAGAGTTTAAGATTTTTTTTTTTTTTTTTTATGGAGGAATTGCAGTCACCCAGCAGTGATTAAACAACGCAGATTTTGGGTCAAAGTGTTGCAGTATGACTAATCGAGATTTCCCCTGAAATCAAGACAGTTATTGAGAAAAACTCAATAACGTATTTTAGCAAGGAAGTTATCACATGTTGGAAGCATTCTTTTATTGCTATTATTTTCAGTATCATAACCTCCAGTATCAAAAACTATCTGTGACATGTAGCAAAGATGACTGCCACAAAAGCATACAGAATATCAGAAAAGGAAGTGAGGAAAGAGGTACATGTATTTGTATCTGCTACAAATACACTCACCCACATATTATCTAGGTCTTTGAGCTCAGAAAAAGCTTACCACAGACGGCAGAAGTAATGTAAAACTAGAGGATCCCTTTTTTCCACCATTCTGAGTCACATTCATGAGTCATACCAATACTTCCACCATACTAAGTCTTCTATAACACTACTCTTCCAACCCAAAGCTTCTCTTTATTCACAGATGTAGTGTCGCTCAAATCAGACAGACCATCATTCAGATTAGAGAGACCACTATTTGCACTGATAAAACAAGCAAGATTTGCCCCAAATCAACAGAGCGGTGCCATTTGCTGGTCTGAAAGGCAGAGAACCTGGTTTCCCTCAGAATTTTGCAATGTGTTGAGGTATGTTCTTCTGTAAGTTACTTTGAGTAATTCTACCCAAAACCAGATGACATTCTACAGCACTGTTGGTAGACCATCCATCACTACATTCAGAATGTGGCTCTTAACTTCCCTGAGCCTGTGTTTCCACCAAAAACAATCTCAAACCACCATGTTGACCCTTATTATGAGCCACAGCAACACGACACACTTATTAAGAAACATAATGAATCTGCAATCCTTATTCACACTTCCTTTTGTAATAATACTCTGTAAACACTTCTCTGATGTAAATTCATTTCACTTATTTTCACACACTTGATATGTCTTACTTAAGTACTCCCAAGCACCTTCCTAATAACGGACAAAGAGCACATCTGAACGGTATTATCTGTATATTCAAAATTGCAGCATCATCCTGGAAAATATGCATGGCATTTGGGAGAAGAATTGAAATTTCAGTAAAAACTACTATCAAAACCTCCCGTTCTTAAAAAAAAAAAAAAAAAAAAAAAGTCATGGAGCTTCTGAAGTGGGCTCAGCCTTGCAATTCCTTACCTAACCTATCTGAGAAACTGTCCCTACTACTTTATCAGATATTATTTATCCTTAGAGCCCCTGAGTCAGATATCTAAACAGACATTTATAATAGAAAAATTAAGAGTCATGCATGCATCTAGAGTAATGCTGAATGGAAATTAAGCATACAGTTACGTGCAGATTTTGCAGGTGCTCCTTGACATTGCCCAGAACAGCTGAAATAGCTCATTCAGTATCACCTGTATTATTCAAGTATGGTGGCACAAGAGAAGACATTGTTCTAACATGGGGTTTTTATTCAAGGTTTTGTTCCTCACTATGAGAAAGGGGAAGAGTTTCAAGAGACACAATGCTAGTGTCCACACTGAGCGGATGGACTGTGTTATTTCAAGGTCTTAATCAAAATACACATACACACACAGCCCTGTGTGCATACTACTGACAGTGAAGTGTTAGCTGTAAAACAATACACTTTTTAAGAACGTTAGCTATGTAAAAATATAAAAGTGCAAGGGAACTGCTGAATTAGGCAGCTTAGAAGAAGTTTGGGGCTCTAGCAAGAAAGCGATACAAAGTATATTGTAATATTGCATAAATACAGTCGCGCTGTGAACCTGCCAGGGTATTCCCACCTGCAGGCAGAAACCAAAGCGCCACAAAACGCAACACAAGAAGGCGTTAGGTCACCAAAACCCCAAGGCAAACACCATCAGGAGAATCAACCCCGAAAGAGTAATCGTAACACCACTTTGACATCTACAAAGCTCCGATCAGTTTTAAACTTTTTTGGTGGCTTTCCTCAGTGGGGGAATTACCCGTTCCTCAGTCTCCGCTTCGGCACACGCAGCGCCGGCTCTCTGCATCCGCTGGTTCACGGCTTCAGGGCTGAACCAGACCGGAGTTGAGCTGACAGACTCACCTGGCAGAGTCTGCAGACTGTCTAAAAACTTTGTTGACTAAATAAAAAAAATAAATAAATAAAAAGAACTTGGACTGAGTATAGTCTAACCGCGTTAATTTTTGGATTTCCTTTTTTAAATGACAGGTCTTGTTTCTGCATGCCTGCATACTTAAAAGATAAAATTCTTCTGCACCCAAGCTGCCTGCATGTGCAAGCAAAAAAAAAAAAATGGAAAGAAATGGGAGGAAAAAAAAGGTTACGTTTGGAGCAGAGTGCCCTGGTGCCAGGCTCAGAAAACCAAAAGTGTCCTCTTACCTGGGCTTAAAAACAGCACCCGCAAAATTGCTAACTGCTGCCGGCTGCAGCGCGCAGGGAGCCGGAGCCGAACGCGCTTGGCGGAGCTGTCAGCGCCGGCAGCAGCCGCTGCGGCTGGGAGGAGCGGAGAGGAAAAGTGAAGGAGCGAGAGAGAGAGAGAAAAGGGAAAAACGGGAAAGGAAAGGAAAAGGGGAAAGGAAAGGAAAGGAAAGGAAAGGAAAGGAAAGGAAAGGAAAGGAAAGGAAAGGAAAGGAAAGGAAAGGAAAGGAAAGGAAAGGAAAGGAAAGGAAAGGAAAGGAAAGGAAAGGAAAGGAAAGGAAAGGAAAACAGAAAAAGGAGAGGAGAAAGAGAGGAGAAAGAGAAGAGAAGAGAAGAGAAGAGAAGAGAAGAGAAGAGAAGAGAAGAGAAGAGAAGAGAAGAGAAGAGAAGAGAAGAGAAGAGAAGAGAAGGGGAGGCGGGAAGCGGGGGGCCGCGGCGGCGAGGCCGGGCGGCGGCGGGCGCGGCGAGGCGGGAAGCGGGGGGCCGCGGCGGCGAGGCCGGGCCGGGCGCGGGGGCCGCGGGCGCGGGGAGCCGGCCCGGCGCGGGCGGCAGAGGCGGGCGAGGGGCAGCGCCGCGCCGCGCCGCGGCTTAAGGCGCAGGGGGAAGAGGGGCGGGCGGGGAGGAGTTGGGGGCTGCCGGCCGGGGCCGGGGGGCTGGGGCCGGGGCGGCGGCGGCGGCGGGGCGGGAGCGGCGCTGCTGAGGCGCTGAGGGGGCCGAGGCGGTTGTGGCGGCGCGGGCCGGGGAGGCTGGTGGGGGCGGGGAGCCGCTGCCCGGCCGTTCATAGCCGAGTCCTGGTGCTTTTACAGCTGCCCCGGCGCCGGGGGGGCCGGGCAAGCCGAGCCCCCGGCCCCCCTCGCGGCTGGGGCCCGGCCGGGGACGCAGAAGTGGCGGGAGGAGCCGCGTCGGCCGGGCGCTGGGGCCGGGAGAGGCCCGTTGCGGCCCAGCGAACAGGTGGCCGCTCCTTTCGCCACTTCCTTGAGCTCAGTGTCTAAATAAAAAGCCCAGGACTGGGATATTTGTGTTTGGATTTCAGCTCAGACGCTGGAGCCACCACTCCTCCTTCATCCCTCCCCCAGACGCATCCCGGCGTCTCCTCCACCAGGCGCCGGTGCCTTGGCGCCCAGAGCTGCTCACAACCTCCACTGCATTTCTCCAACCACCTTCACTTCGCACTGGATTGAAGTCCCTCCTAGATCCGTCTGCTGACACCTTGTTCCCTCTCCCGCTCACCGGTGTCTTGCTCTGTACCTAGGCTGCACCTTTACAGCCAGGTACCAACCGTAACTTTGTCTCCTGGTCTTCAGAATGGGCTACGGGGCTCTCGAAGCAGCCCCGTCCATCCCAGGCTTTCTCAAGAAGGAGTCAAAGCAACACAAGGGATGTCACAAATTACCTACATCGCCATGCATTTATCTGGTAGTTTAAGTGTAGTGCAAAACCATGGCTCTAAATGCAACTGCATGTAGAACAGGACAGTTAACTAGCAATCTAGACCAAAGCATTCATTGAGATTAGGGACTTATTCCAGCTTCTCCTAAAATTTCCCAGTGCAGAGTTAAGGCCTGAGGTTTTTGCTGGGTTGAGTCTGAGTTTGTTCAGCTCCATGAAAGTGAACACGACTGTGAGTGGCAGACCACAGTTCTGTTTTATTCGGTGTTGTCTGCTAAATGGTAGCAACACATGCAGAAATAGGATTTCTATTATGTTACAGCTCACCCTCAGATTGAAGGAGTGTTACAGATTTCCTTCCACAATTTTTTTCAGCTTTACAAAGAAAAATCATTGAACAAGTTCACAGTTAGTCCCAGGATGTCACATTTCAAAATTTTTGGGGGGAAAGTATTCACTTTATATATATACATATATATGTGTGTGTGTGTGTAGATAAAAATACAAAATTTCAATTTATTTATATGTACACATTTCAAATGATTTTGACCCCCAAAAAATTACTTCAAATTCCATATACTAGTCCTTTATGATAAATCATTTTTGCAATACAGTAACAGTTGTTGGGAGTTGGGAGACTCCCAGAGTTGGGAGACTGAAATGAATTAGAGGCTGTTTTATTGTATGGCCTCTCTCATATCCCTGTCAGTGTCTGGGAAGTGATAGCACTAGCGATTGGCATTAGCCTTAAACTAACAAGGCCACATTGCCTCCTGCCGTAGGGATCTCTGAGTTGCCTCCTCTGAAGCTTTACCTCCAATTGCTGTAGGATAGAGGCAGAGCTACACATGGCAGAATATATGGTACTTACAAATTACACTGACATGCTCTAGAGCCTCCAGAGTGTTCAGGAGGTCAGTGGGTCCTTGTGTATCCCCAAAGGTTTTCTTTTTGAATAAGACCTCCAGTAAAATGAATCTCCCCTTAATATGGTGCCTGTTTCTTCAGGCTATTTTATACAGCTAAGGATCTTTTAACAGGCACAGAGTAAAGTGGAGTCACATCAGTTTATTTCAGATATCAAGGCCTATAGTGGATATGGTTGAAATCAGCCAAAGTGGAAAGGACAGGGATGACTAGCTCCCTGATGCTTTCTTTAGACCCTCTTGCGTGTGACAGATGTAATTTTAACTCACTCTAGTATCCTTACTTCTACTGCCAATGAGATGTGGTGTAATAATGTTATCCTTTGCTCATTATTAAGACCAATTTGCAGCCATCATGTCTGACCAAATGCAATTGCAAGAGACTTGTTTCATTCATCCATTTCATCCTTTCCTTGGGCAGAACACATTCCTTATCTTTTGTGTGGCTATAGAAAGACTTTACTAATGGAGAAAGATAATCACCTTTCAGGTTTCCTACAGGGTTCATTACCTCAATACAACTGAGAGGTAGATTCAGCAAAGCACTTAGGTACGTATTTGCTGAATTGGGGCCTGAAGTTAGTGTTCATAGTGTGGCTTTTTAGAACATATTTGCAGGATTGCATTTAAGACACATGTTATTAGAAAATCTGTTCAGAATCACAGAATGGTTGAGGTTGGAAGGGACCTCTGCAAATCATCTAGTGCAGCCCCCTTGCTCAAACAGGGTCACCTAGAGCACAGGATAACATCCAGGAGGGTTTTGAATCAAATCATCTAGTGCAGCCCCCTTGCTCAAACAGGGTCACCTAGAGCACAGGATAACATCCAGGAGGGTTTTGAATATCTCCAGAGAAGGAGACTCCACAACCTCTCTGGGCAACCTGTTCTGGTGCTCTGACACTCTCACAGGAAAGACATTCTTCCTCATATTCAGATGGAACTTCCTGTATTTCGGTTTGTGCCCATTGCTTTTTGTCTTATTGTTTGGCATCATTGAAAAGAGTCTGGACCCACCCTCTTGACACCCTCCTTTAAGATATTTGTATACATTGATAAGATCCCCTGTTAGTCTTCTCTTCTCCAGGCTAAACAGGCCCAGATCTCGCAGCCTTTCCTCATGAGAGAGATGCTCCAGTCCTCTAATCATCTTTGTAGCCCTCTGCTGGACTTTCTCCAGTAGTTTCATGTCTCTCTTGTACTGGGGAGCCCAGAAATGGACACAATACTCCAGATGTGGCCTCACCAGGGCTGAATAGAGTGGCACGATCACTTCCCTTGACCTGCTGGCAACACTCTTCCTAATGCACCCCAGGATAGCATTG
The DNA here is from genome assembly GCF_028389875.1 of Rhea pennata. Lineage (NCBI taxonomy): Eukaryota > Metazoa > Chordata > Aves > Rheiformes > Rheidae > Rhea > Rhea pennata. The sequence goes on from NC_084664.1 coordinate 158,956,800, forward strand.
GCCTTCTTGGCTACAAGGGCACATTGTTGGCTCATGGTTAACTTGTCTTCCACCAGCGCTCGAGGTCCTTCTCTGCAGAGCAGCTTTGACTCTCTGCAGAGCAGCTGAGTCAGCCCCCACCCTGTACAGGTGCTTGGGGATATATGTTGCTAGGTGCAGGACCCTGCACTTGCTTTTGTTGAACTTCAGGAGGTTCCTTTCTGCCCAACTCGCCAGCCTGTCCATGTCTCTCTGAATAGCAGCACAGCCCTCGGGTGGATCAGCCACTCCTCCCAGCTTGGTATCATCAGCAAACTTGCTGAGGAGGCACTCTGTCCCTTCATCCAGGTCATTGATGAAGAAGTTGAACAGGATGGGACCCAGGACTGACCTACTGGCATAGCTACAGGCTTCCAACTAGACTCTGCACCACAGAACACAACCCTCTGAGCTCGGCCTTTCAGCCAGTTCTCAATCCACCTCTCTGTCCACTCATCTAACCTGCACTTCCTGAGCTTCTCTAGGAGGATGTTATGGGAGACAGTGTCAAAAGCCTTGCTGAAGTCAAGGTACACAACATCCACTGCTCTGCCCACACCTACCCAGCCAGTCATTCCATCCTAGGAGGCTATCAGGTTGGTTAAGCAGGATTTCCCCTGGGTGGATCCATGCTGACTACTCCTGATACTACACCTTCTTTTCTTCCACGTGCTTAGAGATGACATGCAGAAGGAGTTGTTCCATCCCCTTTCCAGGGATGGAGGTGAGTTGCCTGCGTCCTCCTTCTTGCCCTTTTTGAAGACTGAAGTAATACTGACTTTCTTCCAGTCCTCAGGCGTCTCTCTTGTTCTCCACGTCTTTTCCAAGATGACAGAAAGTGGCCTAGCAATAACATCCACCAGCTCCCTCAGTACTCATGGGTGCATCCCATCGGGCCCTATGGATTTGTGGCTGTCAAGTTTGCCTAAATGATCTCTAACCTGATCCTCTTCGACCAAGGAAAAGTCTTCCTTTCTCCAGACTTCCTCTCTTTTCTCCAGGCCCTGGGATCCCTGAGGGTCATCCTTAGCAGTAAAGACTGAAGCAAAGGTGGCCTTCAGTAACTCTG